>NW_026035607.1:0-629 GCF_019186545.1 Solanum stenotomum
ACTGCATCTGCATTCTATATCATACAATTAGTGATCCCCTTTAAAGTTGTCACGTTTTCCTTCATTTTGGGCTATTGTATGCTCCGGTATTGTCACACTTTCCCCTTAGATTCTTGTTATTGTTAAAGTTGATATTACTCCATAGAGTTGTCTTGGAGGTGTGTTACTTTGTGAAGGCAAAGTCAACTAGTTAATTACCAGATAATGTGGTAGTCGACAGGTTTGGACAAAAAGATATCAGCAGGAATGTCTATCTTATTGCAAGATAGAAGAATACAAATTTTCATTCTTTGAATTATGAGCAGTGACTTTAGAAGCTTAAACATTTCATATAGTTAAAATATGTTCAGTCTAATCCCTGAAACAAATAGAGTTTTATCGTAGCAAATGTATAGCTAATATATAGCTTCACATTCTATATGATTTATTTTTGCGGTGGTCATAAAACAGGACATTACAACATATGAAAAATCATATTGTGTTACAGATTCTACTTTTTATTAACTCTTATGAATTTCTTTTCTCTCTTTTACACAGGTATAAAAGGTGAGAATTGAATCAAGACTAATGCAAGACAAGTATCACCATATTATTGATACTTTGGAAGAAATTTCTACTTTTTTGTCTTG
>NW_026035607.1:1048-2909 GCF_019186545.1 Solanum stenotomum
GCAAAATAGTTTTGTCACAAAATAAATAAATTTGACATAAGTTGACTACATTTAGTGACAAAAATATATTTGTCCCAATATCCTCTTTTTTATCGAATATGAATTAATTTTTTATTTTATGACAATTATAATTGTCACTAATCATGATAATTTATAGTGACAATATATGTTGTCGGTAAAAACAATACTTTTAATGACAAAATGAATAGATTTAACCACAAAATTATTACCCTTTTTTAGAATGATAAATTTGTCCCTAATTTAAACATTTAAGGACAAATTTATTTTTGTATATAAAAAGTAGTCATTAGTGACGAAATTACATTTGTTCAACTACGAAATACATATAACTTTAGAGACAATTGATGTCGTCACTGTTTGAACTAATTAATTAGCAACAATACAATTTTGTCGGTAATAATAACCTTTTTGGTGACAAAAGATACTATTAACCACAAACAAATTATACTTTTTATGACAAATAAATTTGTTACAAATAATTATTCATTTGGCGACAATTCTTCTTTTTGTAGTTAATATAATACTTTTAGCGACGAAGCACTAAATCGTATTTGAATAATTTTAGAGACGCACATTTAGGGACGACTGCTTGACGAAATTTTTTTCATCACTCAAGATTTTTAGTGACGAAATATGATTTATTAATGACAAAATTATTTGTCCTTGATAATCACATTTGTTGTAGTGAGCACTGGTGTACCCCATAGGGAAATACTGGGTCTGATGAAGCCCTTATCTAGAAGGTCTTTCAATTGCTCTTTCAATTCCTTAAGCTCAGCTGGAGCCATTCTGTAAGGAGGAATAGAAATGTGATGGGTATCTGGAAGGAGATCAATTCCAAAGTCGATCTCCCTTTCGGGAGGAACTCCGGGAAGATCTTCTAAAAACACTTCTGGAAACTCATTAACTACTAGAACTGACTCAAGAGTTGGGGTTTCGGAGCTTGAATACTTTACCCGAACTAGATAATAGAGATAACCCTTAGAGATCATTTTTCTGGCCTTAAGGTAAGAAATGAATCGACCCATAGGCGCTAAGCTACTACCCTTTAATTAACATTTCTAGGACACTTTAGCCAATTCTAAGTGTCAACGATCGCTAGTCAGTATATAACCCAACAAAATGAGTTAGGGTCGAATCCCACAGGGAGTGGTATATGTTTAAGATTCAATAGGAAAGTACGAATATGATCAAGTCAGTCATAGGAATAGACATTTACGAATAAAAACATAATTCAAAATTGGATGGTAACATAAATGTCAACTAAGGGGGTTTTGGTTTCAATTATCAACTACAACAACAACAAATAATACAAAATAACAATAATGAGATGGGTTCTTGGGATGCGATTTGATTATAGACTAATGTAGACAAATGGGTAATTGCAACTGTTAGGAAATAAGTGAATATTAGTGAATAAGCTAGACTATAGAGGATGTAAACTTTCTCTCGAACAATTTACCCCGAATCAAGTCGATTTCTCTCGAACATCGACAAGCATGCAAAATAAGAACAACATACGCCTTAGTCCATTCAGTCTCTCGAGTTGAATGTGTGGAAAATGGTTTAGGATTCACTCTCCCGAGCTGAACCCATGACAAACCAATACCCACAAACCATCAATCAATAATCTTGGTTTTAAAACCTCTCTCGAGAAAGACAAAAACACAAAGGTAGAACTGCATTTTCAACTACAATTCTTTAAATTAAACCACAATTACTGATTGAAATCACTTCTAAACAACATTTAAACTAACAATTAGCAATACCCATAAACTAAATCATCCTATAATCACATAATCACACCCCAATAATTAGGGTTTTAGCTAGACATTATAAA
>NW_026035608.1:0-338 GCF_019186545.1 Solanum stenotomum
CACATTACTCGATTTTCAAAGCAGCAAGGTTGTATCGAATGGAGTTAGAAACTATAAACACTTTAGTTAATGGAGAGATTGATTATGAAGATTTGAGATCAAAATTACTTGTCAACAAGAACAAACCAGCTATCATCAATATCAATATTGGTAACAATATATATTCTTAGATCATATATTAGCTTCACTTTAGTAAAGTAGTATATTACTTTTAACTTCTAAGTATGTGTTTATAGGAACAACCTTCAAAGGAGCTATTGATGACCTCGATTTCGTCATACTAACACTTGAAAATTGTGGATAGTCCAATGATAGATATTACATCCATTGCGATGCAG
>NW_026035609.1:0-418 GCF_019186545.1 Solanum stenotomum
GTGCTTCATCGTAACAAATCGATTTTGTACTAGATCTTGAGAGAGCTTCTCGTGAAACCTTCCAAGAGTGTACTTTTTTTTAGATCATAAAAGTTCTCTCAAGCATACAAAACAAATCAATCTTCGCTATGATTCTCCCACCATGACTAAGCACTACATAATCACACTTTCATGATCTTGAGTTCTAACATTTTCTTCAAAATCTTTCGATATTAAAATATTAACAACTTTTCATGTAGTGTTCTTCAATTTGCTCAACATTACTTCCACTACTTGAGGTAAAAGTTTTCTTATGTCTAGCAACGTTTCTCCCACTACTTAAATGCAACGGAACGTCATTTTTGACATACCGATTAGATGTTTTTGAGCATCTGAATTTACAATTGGCTTGTTAATTTGTTATTTCTTTGTTCAATTC
>NW_026035610.1:0-298 GCF_019186545.1 Solanum stenotomum
GGTATAATGTCTAAGTATTTATTTAATTATTTTTAAGGTTTAGGGCTTAAGTTTTTGTTGAATTTTTTAGGTTTAGTATTTTAAAAGGGGTTTTGAAGATTGTTATGATTTTTTACTGCTTAGGGGTTCTTACGGCTTAGCGTTTCTTTGGGTTTAGGGCTTAGGATTTTTGATTTAGCGTTTTTAGGGATTAGGGATTTTAAGGGTGTTTTTAGAATTAGTGTTTTTAAAGGTGTTTGTTGGCTTTAGGGTCTGTTGGTGTTTCATAACTCCTGGGTTTCCCTAAGGTTTAGGGTTT
>NW_026035611.1:0-209 GCF_019186545.1 Solanum stenotomum
TGAACAACTTTGAAAACTTGCTTGACTTACTTCTTAACTTCACTTGACTTTGATCCTAACTCACCTTGAATTGGAATATGGATTCAAGGTACATGATCACATGTTTATAGATGAGTTCTTGACGTTTAAACGTACTTTAGAGTGTTGGAAAAAACTATGAAACATAGGTACAATACCAAGAAACATGCATGAGAAAGTGGGGAAAGAAT
>NW_026035612.1:0-607 GCF_019186545.1 Solanum stenotomum
GTAGCCGCTCGCGGTAAGTAACTAGAAAATCGTGGGCATCCTCCCCCACTGCCCCAGAAAACCTCGGCGGTGATAGTCGAAGGAACACCCCGAGCATCTTCTGCTCCCGTAGTGGCATGACGCCCTCCAAATCGTCCGGCTGAACAACCGGTGCCGCTAGCTGCTGAACAACTGGTACCGCTGGTGTAGGCTGGCCCTGCGGTACTGGAACGGCTGGAGCTGGGACCTGCTGCATACCCCCAATGGCAGCTAGTATCTGTACGAGCATCGCTTGTATATCTGGAGCTGCCACAGGCTCTGGCAGTGGCTCTATCACCGGCTCCGGAGTTTGCTCTCGGTCCTGGGCTGGTTCTGTAGCTCTGACACGACCTCGAGGTCGGCCTCTAACCCTAGCTGGGGCCCTACCACGCGTGCGAGCCATCCCTATAAAAGAGTGGTACAAGTAAGATTTCAGAAACCGATAAGACACACAATGCACGACAGTGATACAAAAGCGACACGTTCCTAAAGACATCCTGTAGCCTCCAGAAGATAAGTAACGGACGTCTCCGTACCGATCTGCAGGACTCTACTAGACGTTAGTGTAATGACCCTCCAGGTCATTTTT
>NW_026035613.1:0-271 GCF_019186545.1 Solanum stenotomum
TCAAGATCCGAATCTATCGTTTTAATTCATTTTGTCAAGTAAAGGCGTTAGATTTCTTCCATAAATCTATGCGTTGTTACTTGGATCTTTTCAAGGCCTTAGAACATCTAATCCTTGGAAATTCGGGGATCTTTCCAACGAAATTCCCATATCTTTAGTTAGTTTTTTTGTTTTTTTTTCTTTGTGCTTCCGCATTCAATTATTCAATTCTCTATTTGTGATCTCCCTTAACCTTGCTGTTCTAAGAAAAACTTAAAAAACATTAAAACCT
>NW_026035614.1:0-755 GCF_019186545.1 Solanum stenotomum
ACGTAGCACACCTCTATATACAATCCCAATGCCACCATGACCAAGAATTCTGTCATCAGCATAATTGTTTGTAGCTTTCTTAAGCTCCTCAGCTGTAAAAACTCTTGTTGCTTCCACACCGCCCTCTTTTTTGGATATTCTTTCCTTCAATAATAAACCACCGTTTTGTTTGAAAAACTTCTCCCTGACTTGAATCAAGTTTCTTTTCTTGATGCAACTATAGAGCAAAGTTATCAAAACCCCTAGGGTGACTAACCCAACTCCAGTACTTATGTAAGTAGTAGAGTTGACCTTTTATTGTCTTTTTCAACTAACTAAGCTAAATCAAAATTATGTACCGGGTCAAACAACTTGACATAAAATGGAAGGGAGGGAGTATAGAATTCTCGATTTTTGAGACAAGCAAAACTGATTAAAGAGCAAAGCGCTTCTTAGCATGATCTTTTCATTTTGAGGTTCGAACCCAAAATTTCTAATTGAGGTCCCAATTTTAAAAATAATTTTTTTCCCCTTTTCGACCTACGTGACACCATCTTGTGGGCCTAACGCGTGTTGACAATTTTTTCAAGTTATCTCATTGATAGTGTCACGTAGGCCGAAAAGGAGTAGAAAATTATTTATAAAATAAGTTCAGAGGTAATAGGACCTTAGTATATTATAAGTGTGTCTCCGGAATTTCGGGCATAGGTTGGGGGTACTTATGCATTTTTCCTAATCTTTTTAATTTTTTGTCACCCCCCTCCTAATCCAACCCC
>NW_026035615.1:0-915 GCF_019186545.1 Solanum stenotomum
GGATCCAAAATTGCTCCAAATGAGAGTATCAAACTATATCTATTCCAATATTTCTGAAACTTATTGAACATTCTTACAGCCATTTCCTTAATAACTTCATCTAAATTACTTGAATTCTCCTTCAGCAAGCATTCAATTTTCCAAACTTGCATAAAGCACAAATTGGAAGTTGGATAACTTGAACCAGAAATTAAGTTTGTTATTTCATAAAAAGGCTCCAAGAATTCAAATATTTTTTCTGCCCTTCTCCAATGATCAAATGTAGGACAACTTGAGTAATTTCTATCAATTAACTGTAGACTAGAAAAAGCTTTTTCATATTGTAGTGCACTCTCAAGCATCAAGTACGTTGAGTTCCATCTAGTTGTCACATCCAAACGTAAACCCAAATTTGTACTAATTCCAACTTGCTTAACACATTGCTCAAACTTTCTCATTCTACCATCTGATCCTTTAACATACTTCACACTTTCTCTAATTCTAAACAAGGCATCATTAGTTGCTTTTAAACCTTCTTGGACAATCAAATTTAGAATATGAGCAGAACAACGTACATGAAAGAACTCACCATCACATAACAAACTCTTTTGCAAACCAAGATGACCTTTTAAAATAGTTTGCATGCTATCATTGTTAGTGGCATTATCTAAAGTGATAGAGAACACCTTCCTATCAATTCCCCACTCTTTCAAACAATCATATATAGTTGTAGCCAATTCAACTCCGGTATGAGGAGGAATCATATGACAAAAGTTCAAAATTTTACTTACTACCTTCCAATTATCATCAATATATTGAGCAGTTAAACACAGATATCCTTCAGAAGTACCTGCTGTCCAGCAATCAGAAGTTAAGCAAACTAGATTAGGAATCTTCACCAACACTTCTTTTAATTTTTCTTTCTCTCTGAAATAC
>NW_026035616.1:0-1583 GCF_019186545.1 Solanum stenotomum
GCCCTAGGCTTGGGTCGTGACAGCTTCATGCCCTCATTCGTAGTGATCTTCGCAGGCGACACATTAACATTCATGGATTCTTTATTGTCATTTCTAGGCACAAATTTACTCCATCTCTTGGGTTCCTACTTGTCGCTTCCTTTGTGAGTGTCTCAGATATACGTCATTTCTTTTCCAGCAGAGGACATGCTTAAATCCATATCATGAGTGCGAGTAGCTAGATCTTCGAAGGATTTTGGTTTTATTCCTTGTAAGATGTAAAGAAGCTCCCAGTGCATTCCTTGAATACACATTTCAATTGCAGAAGCTTCACTAAGCCTATCCTTGCAATTTAGGCTCGCGTTCCTCCATCGATTTATGAAATCTATAACCGGTTCATCCTTCCTTTGGCGAGTATTTGTGAGTTCTACCATGCTCACAGTACGCCTCGTGCTATAGAATCGATTGAGAAACTCGTGCTCTAGTTGCTCCTAACTATCAATAGAATTGGGCTCAAGATCTGTGTACCAATCAAAGGCATTTCCTTTTAGAGACCGGACAAATTTCTTGACAAGATAGTCTCCATATGTTCCAGCATTATTACATGTCTCCACAAAGTGTGCAACATGTTGCTTCGGATTTCCTCTACCCTCAAATTGTTGAAATTTGGGAGGCTGATAACCAGCAGGCATTTTTAAGTTATCAATTCTTGCAGTGTATGGCTTGGCATACATATGAGAATACTTGGTGGAGACTTCATACTTATCTTTGATAGTGCCTTCAATGAACTCCTTCAAGCGATCGAGTGGGATTATCCCTTCAGAAGAAACTGACATCTCATTAACAATCACTGCTTTCTTTGCAGGATCTCCAATCTCTTGAATTTTAACACATTTTCGGGTGCATGACTCGCTTCTCGATCTAAAAGTCCTTCCATTTGATCCATCAACTTATCGATTCTAGACTCTTGGTGTTGTACATGTTTTGTCAATATTTCAACCAATTTCGTCAGATTTGCGAGTTGTTCCTCAGAGGAAGAAGCAACAGCCACCATTGTTTGCATGATCATTGGAGATGTAGGAGAGTAGCATAGATTATCGCGTAAGTTGATCTTCAGCGGACTCACATTACGCGATGCACGTGGAGGTGATTCGTTAGTTGAATCATAGTTCTCCCTTGTGGTAGAATTCTTGGAACCAGATTGCTCAAGTAGAGCCAACGTCTCCTTGATCTTTTCAGCAATACTATTTCCTTCTTCCAAAGCATTTGTGGAGGAACTTGCTCTTTTTGGAGTTGAAGACCCAAAAACAAGAGTTGATGCGGACGACACTTGTAGTGTTTGTTGTCCTAGCGTAGCAGCTTTGTTTCTCGTAACAACTCCTAAACTTCCAAAGGTAACATCAAGAATGCCTTCAACTTCAGTAGAGAACTTGGAGCTAGTGGCCTTAGAGGCAGTTGATCGAGAGGTTGTTCTTCATGGAAGTTATCTCGATGTTGTTTGATGCTTGAAAAGTTGAGATGAGAGGTAGAGACGTCCCACTGGGCGTGCTAGAATTTGTAGACAATAAAATTCGCATCGAGAAAACAATAATCAAGAACGGAAA
>NW_026035617.1:0-204 GCF_019186545.1 Solanum stenotomum
AAATGGGTCAAAATGGCCTATTTACAAAGATATTAAATAGTTATGTGGGGTGATAGGATACTTCCAAGTTAAGGTGTCTTTATGCAAATACGAGACAACTTTAGTGGTGATTTTATGTCTTTTCTCTTAAGATTACATTGTACAATTAAAAATGATGATTTATTTTAAATGATTAACTTATTTGCATAATGAACATTCGAAGTT
>NW_026035618.1:0-514 GCF_019186545.1 Solanum stenotomum
CCTAAACCTTAAAACCTAAACCCTAACCACAAACCCTAACCCTAAACCAAACACCACGAACCCTAAACCCTAAACACTAAACCCTAAACCCTAAACCCTAAACCCGAACCCNCTAACCCCTAACCCCTAAACCACAAACCCTAAACCCTAAACACTAAACCCTAAACTCTAAACTCTAACCCCTAACCCCTAACCCCTAAACCCTAATCCCTAAACCCTAAACCCTAAATCCCTAAACGCTAAACCCTAAACCCCAAAACCTAAACCCTAAACCTTAAACCCATAACCATAATCCCTAAACCCTAAACCCTGATCCTAAAAGTTAAATCTTAAACCCTAAACTCAAAATCTTAAACCTTAAACCCTAACCTAAACTATAAATCTTAAATCTTAAATCCTAAACCCTAAACCCTAAATCCTAAATCCTAAACGTTAAACCCTAAATCCTAAAAATGAAACCCAAAACACTAGACGCTATACCCTAATCCCTAAACTCTAAACCCAAAACCCTAAA
>NW_026035619.1:0-880 GCF_019186545.1 Solanum stenotomum
CAGCATGACGGTAAACATGCGGAGCTAAATCGATCGGAAGACTTAAAAATTCCAGAGCTAGAAGGTGACGCTGGGAAACACCGAAAAACCCAAGCTAACAATTTGTTACATGCAGCTACAGGTAGCACATCAGCTAGTACATCATCTACAAAAGAGGAGAAAAGATATATCAATACAAATATGAACAAGATATTCGAAAAACCATTTATTCCCAAAAAACAAAACCCCACATTTGTACCACCTCAAATAAATACCTATAAGGAAAGTCTAAACCAGGACAAAAAGACCTATAACCATATAACCAGAGCATATATAGAGAATATCCACAAAATACAAACCTTTTTAAATAAAAACCCCAGATCAAAAACTACCCAAAATCCACATGAAGATTATATTACTCAGACTTTGCAAGGATATAATAAACTAATCGCTTTACCTAAGACAAATGCAAACCTAATAGCAACTTGCTATAACTATGGATTATTGAACACAGTATATACCCAAACTGGAGATGAAATAGCTACGATACCATAGTTACATAAAGCATTCATGAACTACAAGAGAATAACTAAAGGAACTTTGTTTTATATAAAGTTTTATTCAGCACCAGCAGAAATACTTTACAACGAGATAAAACCAATTATACAAGTTATAAAAATTGGACTAACTAGAGAAATGATTATACCGGAAAAAATAGAGGAGCAAGAGGAGATACAAAAAGTAGAGATACCAGCATTTTATGCAGGGAAGAGAATTATTGGAATAGCTACTATATTGAACGAGTTAACATCTAATTATTTGAACAACAATTCAATATGGAGTTATTATTCACGGGAACAAACAATGATATATTCCGTTCATATATAAATAAAATATGAAT
>NW_026035620.1:0-1161 GCF_019186545.1 Solanum stenotomum
CTATTTCAAAATATATGACCCACTTAATTTAGAAATTCATTTCAAATCTGACCCAATATGACCGATTAATTTTGGATCTTTTGTTTCCATTTGTTCTAACTCTCTTCTTTCTTCCTACCTCCTTCAGTTAATTTCAAGAAGAAAAGGAAGGAAGAACTACAAAGAATAAGGTTAGCTAAATCTTGAATTTGTTCCTTGCTGACATTGAAACGTTCAAGAAGAAAATAAGATTTATCTTCATTTGGTTCTGAAGCCTCCTGCTTCCAACTATAAACACCACCATTCAAGCTAATGACCAACCAAAAAGTCCAATTCCAAAGAAAATGAGCCATAAAAACAAAAGCTTCATTTCCCATCTCCACCCACAATTTGGTCCTAGCAAAGACTCTCTGGCCTTCTTTAGCCTAAAACTTGAAGAGAAGCTCTAATTCGTGCCCAACAATTTGCAATATACATACATCTTTAATAGAATCCCCCTACACATCTTCAGAAAATGCCTTGAAAGCTTAGGAACAAACCGACCCAGAGCAGAAAAGCTCATCAAAAGTCAATAATTGACCTAAATTTCAACAATTCTAAAGCAAAAACATCTCATAATTCCAACAGAAATCTGAAACTGATCAATATCAAGATTCTGCTGTAAAGCCACCTCTACAAACTCCTAATCAAACTCCTAAAAAAGCAAAACATTACCTAAGTTGCAGAGTAATGGAATCAACTGTGTAAAAGATTGAAGAAACAAAAAAATATTATTTGAAGAACATAACTAGAGGTGTTGTGATTTGCAACCCTCAATCGCCATCGTCGGATGCTACAAAAGAGGTTGAGAGTCGTCCTAAAATGGAGCTCAAAGATAAGATAGGTTAATATGAAAATGGGTTTTTGGGTGGGCTTAAGTTTTTGTAGCACAGATGGGTCGGGTCGTTGGGCTGGATTTTAAAAATTAGGTGGACCAATAAGATAAAGTCACTTGGCTAATTAAATGAGTCATCATTTATTATGTTAGTGGGCTGTTAATAAAGGGCAATTTTAAACCTTAAAAAAACGTTGAGGGCATTTTTAAACCAAAAGGTGGAAGGAGGGCATTTTTGAACCATTTGAGATACATTAAGGGCATTTTTAACCCTTTTCCCTTTTATTAATAATGGACCACGTAAAGTT
>NW_026035621.1:0-728 GCF_019186545.1 Solanum stenotomum
CGCATCAACTTTGTTTACTCCCCTAAACGACTTCCTCGCCTATCGGTTTAAACATTAGGATGGCATAGTATAGAAGTTTTCTCCCTGTTTCCAGCGTGCTAATAAACTAGAAATCATGATTCAAATAATTCTAATACATAATAACTAACATAAATTTATTCAATCATATATATGATATTCAGGAATATATGAAATTAGTTCCGCATATTTTTTGAACTATATACATGCCTCTTGCTTAGCCATGCTATCTGAAATATCTTACTGGATTTCAGATTTATCCATTAACTTTTAAGTATTTAGTATCTTACGAGAGTTTTTTGAAAGAAGAGTTTTTATTTAGGTGTTGCCTGCCTTTCAGATTACATATGCGTCCCTTTATATAGAAATGAGACGACTACTATTTTACAATTCCTATCTTATCTTATACAGTAGTGCACAATAATGTGCACGTACTATACTATTTACTCTTATGACTTTTTTTTTACACTATCTGATGGCTTTCTTACAATCCCATACTTACTCTTTACACTTGTATTAGAATCCCATACCTACTACTTATGACACACCATACACTTGTCCACTTAATAAATTACACCCCCTACCATCCCTTACACATGCCCATCCTTATTATGACACACATTACTACTTAACATTATGACACACTACTATTCACACCATACTTTATTAACTATTTTACAACATAAATAATTTTACTCTTATCTCATCTT
>NW_026035622.1:0-1247 GCF_019186545.1 Solanum stenotomum
TTTATTTAAATAATATCGACTTCATGATGCAAGTATTTATTAAATATTTTTAAATATAGATAATTATTTTAAAAAATATCGACATCCCGAGGTCGGTAAATTAAAGAATTCTCTTTAAAAAAGAATGACAATATAAGTTTTAATCCTAAACACTAACTTTCAAAAACCTAAGTCCACTTTCACTCCCCCACTTCATATCCACCCCCGACCCACCCCCATCGCGCCGATCCCCACCCATCACCGATCGGTGCCACGCCACACCGGCGCCACGCCGCCTTCCTCGACCGCAGCCACCCACCTTCGCAGCAGCAGAGGACGTCGCCGCAGCTGCAGAGGAAGTGACGCCCAGCAGCAGGAGGTCGCGCGCCTCCATCCCACCGGCGCCGCCTCCATTTCGACCGGCGCCGCCTCCATCTTGACCAGCACCTCCATCCCCAACCTTCTTAGTGAAGGTGAATTTTTAGAACCTCCATAATAGATTACTTTTGTTTCTATTTAGTTGAAGTATCTCAAAATTAGAGTACTAATATACTTAGTTTTATTGATTGTTAGTTAGTAAGTGAATGATTTAGGGTTTTTGATTGTTAGTTTGAATTAGGTATTATTTGATTGTTAGCTTGTGTTTGTTGATTGTGAATTGAAAATTTTAATGTTAGGGTTAGTTTGAATTAGGGTATCTTAGGATTTGTTTGAAATTCGGTATTTCTTAAGTTAATTAGTTTGATTTTGGAATTGTAAGATTAGATTGAATTAGGGTATTTAAGGAGTTGTTTGAACTTGGGTATTATTTGAGTTCGTTTGAATTATTATTGAGATTTTAGGACTAATAGTTTGAATTTGGGATTAGGAATAGCTAGTTAATTTGAATTTAGGATTTTAGTACTAGTTAGATTTTGGGATTTTAGGGTTAGTTTGAATTTGTGATTTTAAGATTAGTTTGAATTTTGAATTTAGGACTAGTTTGAATTATTATTGAGATTTTAGGAATACTAATAGTTTGAATTTGGGATTTTAGCACTATAGTTTGATTTTTGAATTCCAGGAGTACTTTCAATTTGTGATTTTAAGACTAATTTGAATTTGGAATTTAGGACTAATAGTTTGAATTATATTTGATATTTTAGGACTAATTTAATAGTTTGAAGTTGGGACACTAGCTAGCTAGTTTGAATTTAGAATTTTAGGGATTTGAATTACAACTTAATTAGAACTTATAATTTATTATAACTTGAATTTACTATAAATTG
>NW_026035623.1:0-295 GCF_019186545.1 Solanum stenotomum
TTGGTGGAAGTATTGGGGAGCTACCAACTATATATCTGGGCATGCCTCTGGGTGACCAGAATAGGTCTATAGATATATGGAATGGGGTGGTAGAGAAGTGTGAGAAGAGGTTGGTGAACTGGAAAAGTCAATATCTCTCCTTAGGAGGAAGATTAACACTAATCAATAGTGTTTTGGACTCTATGCCTACCTATATGATGTCCCTTTTCCCTATCCCTGATGAGGTCATTGAGAGATTGGATGTTCTAAGAAGAAATTTTCTCTGGAAAGGGAACAGTGAAACCAAGAAATTCCA
>NW_026035624.1:0-404 GCF_019186545.1 Solanum stenotomum
TAAAACGCGTTTCTGGGAAAATCGGCAGGTGCAAACCGCCTTTAGGCGGTTTGGTTGCGTAGGTCTCGAAAAAATACGCGGATTCAAAAAAAAAATCGCCTGAAACGGACACCCGAGGCCCGAGTTATGGCCGTTTGAAGTTTCCTAAATTCTAGGCTACCTTCCACCTTTAAGATGCTGAATTTGAAACGGCCGTAAATTCGGCTCGAACGTCCGTTTGACGCAATCTTTTTTTTGAAACCTCGTATTTTTTCGAGATCTATATGAGGAACCCATCGCCCTTGTCTGAATTTCCTTTTATTTTTTTCATCATATTTCCGCTCGCGCGTAAGAATCAGTAAAACGCGTTTCTGGGAAAATCGGGACGCGCAAACCATCTTTAGGCAGTTTGGTTGCGTAGGTCT
>NW_026035625.1:0-342 GCF_019186545.1 Solanum stenotomum
ATCATAATTTTGTTCTCTTTTTTTTTTCACAGGTATAAGAGGTGAGAATTGAATCAAGATTACTTGAAAGCTAAATGTCGCCACATTTTTGGTACTTGGGAAGAAATCTCCACGTATTTGTCTTAGTTAGGGAGTAATATTTAGTAATCAAGTATTGGACATATTTACTTTTATTAAGGAGCTTGAAATGAGATATTATCTAGTATAGTTTTAGTTGATCTTTTACTGTATGATCATGGGTGTTTTATTATTCTATTTTCAATTTATGCAATTTTAAATTCAAATATAATATCAATATGAAATAATTAAATGTCATCAAATGTTTTTAATTAGTGGCAAAAG
>NW_026035626.1:0-342 GCF_019186545.1 Solanum stenotomum
AGAAATAAGGAAATTCAGAAGATGCAAATAATGCCACATACTGGTGGTTCAAAAGCTAACTCGAGAAGACGACATGAACTAGTGCGCAATAACTTAATAATTTTGCTTTTTCTTTAGTTAAACTATTTTAGGATAACTTTTTTTATAACTTTTCTTTCTTAGTTTCTGGAAACTGGAAAAACTCCCAGTCGGGCAAAAATGTTTATTGAAACTCATAAGAGAAGGAATGGATCATTTGTGAATGATGAAGCACGAACTATAGGGGTAAGTACAACAATGGTGCATTTTTTTTATACATTTAACTTCATCTTTACTGTCTCATAATCTGCATCTCAAATCTTA
>NW_026035627.1:0-433 GCF_019186545.1 Solanum stenotomum
GGATTCCTTTGTCTATCATCTCGGATCTTGGTGCCCAATTCACTTCTCACTTTTGGATGTCATTCCAAAGGGGTCTTGGTACAAAGGTAAAGCTTAGCACGGCCTTCCACCCTCAAACGGATGGCCAAGCCGAAAGAACAATTCAAACCTTGGAGGATATGCTTAGAGCTTGTGTATTGGAGTTGAAAGGTAGTTGGGATGATCATCTTCCTTTGATAGAATTTGCATACAACAATAGTTATCATTCTAGTATCGGTATGGCTCCTTTTGAGGCACTTTATGGCAGACGGTGTAGGTCACCGGTTGGGTGGTTTGAAGTTGGAGAGGTGGCCTTGTTGGGTCCGGATCTGGTCATGGATGCTCTTGAGAAGGTAAGGATGATTAGGGAGAGGTTGAAAACAGCCTAAAGTCATCAAAAGTCTTATGCCGATGT
>NW_026035628.1:0-8745 GCF_019186545.1 Solanum stenotomum
ATTTACCTATAATTTAATGTATGACAAAAAAATTATGAGCAGTCTGACACCCAATATTTATATCAAGCCAAAGACGCTAATATACTCATAGTGTGCATGTGTTTGCACATAGATTTTTAGAACTTAACTACTTTTACCATACTAAATAACTTGACTAAAATAAAAATTTACTCTATTTAATTTTAAAATAAATATCGAAATAAATGCCTATCATTAACGTATGAAAGTCAAACTCCTAAAAAGAAAAAAACAATTCTACTAGTTATCCGTGTTGGCTTAAGTAAATGTTGCCCGTTATTTAAAGCTAGCACGAATTATGAGGAGAAGGGGTAGAAGTTTACTTTTTCTTGTGCAAATCATTAAAAGGAAGTAAATTTACTGATTTTCCTAATAAACAATGTTTCACATTGGTAGATATGCATTTAATTTTTGTTTTAAAAAATAAATATCATTTAATTCATTGCGTTTTTAATATGAGTGACAGTGAGATTTGATCTCAGAATCTCTGTCTGTTTTAATATCATGATTAAGTGTGTGATCATTTCATTTAAAAATTTAAGCTATTAGAGAGGACACATTTTTATTATTTAATTATATTCTCAACACATAATATGGAGATATATTTTGGATTGAGTTCAGTTTAAGATTAATTTCGTTGTTTTTAACGAAAAAATGCCAAAACTATCTTTGCCATTTGAAATACTTTACTCATTGAGAATAAAGTTCAAGGCATATTAACTTTGGAAGAGTAAACAAAACAATAAGTTGATACTCGATTCATAAGTTTTTCTAATTGATTTCATAAAACTTCAAATTATGATATATCATACTACAATTTCATCGTTAGTCACTAAGGAGTTCTCCTCCAAATGATGTGTTCATTTTTTAGTTCATCACTTGCAATATTTTTCGTTGGTTCACTAGCAATATTATATCTATTTACTTCACTTGCAATATGTCTATTTGATAAAGAATTATCCCATTCGAACATCACACATTTATCTTCAGACAACATGCATAGTCCATCTTCCTGTATTTTCCATACACATTCTTCACTAAGAACGTGACAAATACTTGTGTCATTCAAATCAAACATTTTAAAAAATCCGTGTTTTTCCCTTGATTCGAAGAGACAATGAAGTGTGCTGTTTTCTCCAGAAATAATACTTGTGGTGATTTTATAAGCCTCTCCTGGTTTTAGCTCGATCTCAACTCCAGGAAAAAAAATCTCCATATAAGATATGAAATATTTCAAACATAGTTGGAGTTTCATTTTTTAAGATCACAACAAAGTATTGTGAATTAACAGATAAAAAACTAAGTAGGAAGAGGCAAAGGACAAAGTGATGTTGTGATGAGGAAGTAATAGTCATGATTTTTTTTTTTTTAACTTTAATTTGTTGTTGTTATGTTTGTGATTTTTGTCTTGTTAATGCATGCCACAATTTATAGTGATTTATTTACGTGTGAGATATGATTTTACATTAACTATATATCTCGTTTAATGTTAAACTATTGTGGTAGCTAAATTACATGTTTTATTTTTCGGGTTAATTACTAACCTATTTTCTATCTCATATTCTAAGTTTTATATTAAAACTCTTTGGATAATCTAATAGTTTACTTTGACAATGTATAAACTTAAACTCCAATTGAATTTACCTCTAATTTGATGTATGATAAAAATTTATCGACCATCTGACACTCAGTATTTACATAAAGTCAATGAAGCCAATATACACATAATGCGTATTTGTACATAGGTTTTTAGAGCTTAACTATGGTTAACTAACATGCACTTTTACCTTATTAAATAATTTAATTATAATAAATTTACGTAATTTAAGGTAAATATCTAGATACATATTTATTATTAAAATATAGAAGTCAAACTCTTAAAAAGAAAACAATTTTACTAGTTATCCGTATTCGCTTAAATGTTGCCCTTCTCCTACCCCTTTATTCTAGGAGAAGGGGTAGAAGTTCACTTTTTCTTGTCCGAATTTAACAATACATAAAAGGAAGTAAATTAAATTATTTTCCTAATAAACAATGTTTCACATTGGTAGATATGTATTTAATTTTTGTTTAGCAAAATAAACACCATTTAGGGTGTGTTCGATATGAAGGAAAATATTTTTCTGGAAAACAAGTAGAGTTTTGACTTTTTTTTCTCATGTTTGGTTGGTGAGTAGAAAATATTTTTCGGAAAAGATTTTTTAGTGTTTGATTTATGAATGAAAAATGTTTTTGAGGAAATATCTTTTATTTTTACTAGAGAGTAGAAAATAATTTTTGAAATATATTTTTTAAAAACAAATTTAATTTTTTTTTTGGGAGTGAGGGGTTGGTAGGGGGGCTAACCGGGGGAGGGGGGTCGAGGGTATGGGGTGAAAAAATAAAAATTTGGAGTTGAAAATATTTTAAAAAAAGAGATCTAGCTTAGATTTCCTTATTTCCTTAGTGCCCTCATAAGTTGTTCTCAACAGATCCCAGATTTCCTTAGCTGATTCACAAGATTAGATCAAATCATATTCATTTACACTAAGACCACACATCAGTAGCTTCCTTGCTTTGTGATTTTTCTGGACTAATGGTCTGTCAGAGTCATTATATTGTTGTCGAGTTTTGGGAATGACTCTTGTGACTTCTCCATCTTTAACCTCCATAGTTGGCACATCAGGACCTTTACATATGACGTTCCATACTTCAATGTCCTCAGCCATAAGATAGTCTCTCATCCGAATCTTCCAATGTCTATAAAACTGACCATCAAGAAGAGGAGGTCTTGTTGAGGACTGACTTCTTTGTTGATTTAGTGGTGACGCCATTCCTCGCAGGAACTTCTCTCTTGGTGTTAACCAGATAGAGAGCCCAAGCTTTGATACCACTTGTTGGAATGTATGCGTCCACTTATCAGTCAAGGACCAAGTCCCTTGACTCAACAAGACCAGTAACTAAAAGTATGCGTCCACTTTTTCGATGGGACCAGGTCCTCAGCACAGTTACGATAACAAACAGTAGAACAAGTGCTGAAAGTAAAGTGTGAACAATCAACTTTACGTGGAAACCTCCTTGCTCAAGGGAGTAAAACGACGACCTGGCTTGCCAGGACTTTTCAAACTTCTTTCACTAGTCTTCTCAAGCAAAAGCAAAAGCAAGTTTACAAACTGAGATTATCCTGCTAATCCCAACTCTAAGCAATACCTCCTATCACTTAGGCGAGCCAAAACAGATACAACACCGCTCACTAAACCACCACCCTATGGACGATTTAGATTTTGACTAAGCAACAACAATGTTGCCCACTAAATCACCTAATTCTAGATGACTTAGACTTTTAGAAACCCAAGCAAGATCTGAATCCTTTATAGATTAGGATCAGATTTACAATATAAGCACATAAGAAACAAAGCTCTAAGTACAACAAGATGTTTTAGCACTCCATTTGGTCCCTTGTTGATATGAGCAGTGTTCTTTCTTGAAGATGACCTTCACTTTTCAAGCTTATGAATTTTCAGAGAAAAATCCAAGTTTAGTTTGCCAAATCTTGAGTTTGTGTATTTTGAAAAGAGATGATATAAATCAACACAAACTCGTTGAAATAATCCTATTGGCTGAAGGCCTGCTGTTTAGAAAAGCTGTGCACCTACCGCATCAGAGGTGGCAGCTTTTCTGACAGCTGTCTTGTCACCTTTTCATATCGCAATCTTGAAGGGACCAGGTCCCTTGCAAACTTTTCTTTGTGGGTTCTTGAAAAAACTTGCTGGCTGACTTCCTTCTTAGGATGAATGAATTTAATATGGTGTTTGTCATGAAAATATCAACCATAAAGAGTTATTACCCGTTGGACAAACACCCTCGTCCATTCTTATTGGTGTAGTACGCTGACGCCTCACCAACCTCTGACACGACAACTTTACAACTGTACCCTATTATAGATCTGGACGAGAGAACTTTGCTTGGGACCAGGTCCCTGCAATTGTGAGACACTGAAGCATACAGTCTCGTCCGCTCTTCTTATTGGTGTAGGACACTTCACTTTTCACCTACCACCTGACATGACAGCTTTACAATTGTACTCCATTTGTATCTGGACGAGAGCACTCTGCCAGGGACCAGGTCCCTGCATTTGTGAGGATCATCAAAACACCTAGAATATAACATTTCCCCCCTTTTTGATGATTACACACAAATATTCCTCACACTAAGTTTATTCATTCATTTCCTTGTCAGCAGTCCCAATAACAAGGATCTGGTTCCTTGTTAGATCTATAAGTTTGTTAAATCATCAAAACTTCATATTAACTTCGAACTAACATCTCATACCAGCTTTGAACTAACAAGGGGGCTTGGGGGTAAGGGGGTGGTAGGGGGCTTGGGTGTAGGGGGGAGGGGGCTTGGGTGTAGGGGTGAGGGTGGGGTAAAAAAATAAAAAAATTGAAGTTAAGTTTTTTATTTAAAAACGAGCTTTAAATTATTTTTTGGGGGATGGTTGAGGGGGGGAGGGGTGGTGGTGGTGGTATGATGGTAGAGACAAAATAAATTGATTGTTTCAATAAAAAAAATTGTAATTTGAATTTGGAAGAGAGTTTTGAAAAATGTTTTCCTTAATTTTTTGAAGGGAAGTCATTTTCCTTAAATTTGAGGAAAATGAGTTGATTTGGAAAACATTTAACCCAAGCAAACATGAGAAAATTGAAAAACATTTTCCGAAAAATATTTTCCTTCATACCAAACACACTCTTAATTTATTGCGTTTGCGTTTGGGTTAGGGTTAGGGTTAGAAAAGCTTCCACTTCTTAGTTTTTAGTTTTGTTATACTCTCTCTATTCATTTTTATTTGTCCAGTATATGAAAATAGATAAGTTATTCTGATCAACTTTTCGACACAAATCATGGGATTATAGTCCATACACTTAGGGAAATTACAATTTAATTACCATTATATTTTGACAAAAACCTTGTTCAAATTTATGCCCAATATATATAATAAAATTGTTTTACACATTCTATTTTATGAGACATTATTATAATTGACACAGAACTTAAAGAAAAAATGAAATTTTTTTGACACATTCCAAAAATATCGTAAGAAAAAGTGTTGTGATAAATACACCATTACATTTCTATGGCTATCGTAAGAGAAGAATAAATAATTACTTCATGAGTAGTTTGATAAACGCATAAATTCAAATTAAAATGACAAATTATTTCCCCATAAACCCAATGAGATTTTAGAAGATCCCTACTTATTCAAATTAAAAGCCATATCTTTTTCTCATTAATTTCGTAAAATTTCAAATCATGATACTACAATTTCATCATTATTCACTAAGGAGTTCTTTTTCAAACGACGTGTTCAGTTGTAATTTAATTTGTTGGTTCACTTGCAATATGTCTAATCTATAAATTATACCAATCGAACATCTCACATTTACCTTGAGAGCACATGCATAGTCCATCTTCCTGTATTTTCCATAGACATTCTTCACTAGGATTGTGACAAATACTTGTGTCATTCGAATCAAACAACATGACAAGATCCGCATATTTCTGCCCTAATTGCAAGTTACAAGAAAGTGTGTTACTTTTTCCAGGATGAAAGGTTGTGGTTATGTGATCAGACATTCCTGGATTTAGCAAGATCTCCTCTCCAGGATTTATCTCATAATTTACATAACATTGATCTGTAGCCACATTATTTGGACTTTCATTTCTTAAGATCACAACATAATAGCTTTGTGAATTAACACATAAAAAACTATGTAGGAAGAGGCAAAAGACAAAGTGATGATGTGATGAGGAAGGCATACTATTTTTATTTTTTTTTTGTCAACTTTCATTTGTTGTTTGTTATGGTTGTGGTTTTTGTATTGATAAGGAAGGCCACAATTTATAGTGATTTATTTATGTGTGAGATATTGTTTTACATCAACTATTTTATTTAATTTTAATTTATCGTGGTAGTTAGATTACGCGTTTTATATTTTGGGTTAATTAGTAATCTCATTTATAATAGTCAATTTAGTTTAGGTAATGTATATTATTAGTGTAAACAATTTTCACTATCATGTATTTTTATCTGTTGTGATAGATAACATTTTTTATATTATGTTTAAGATTTTCAATCTCATATTTTAAGAAGACTTTTATATTAGAATTCTTTGGATAACCTAATAGTTAAACTTAAATTCCAATTAAATTTACATATAATTTGATGTATGGTAAAAACTTATCGACAGTCCAACACCCAATATTTACAATATCAAGCCAAATATGCCAATATACTTATAGTGTGTGTTCGCACATAGATTTATAGAACTTAACTATGATTAACTAACATGCACTTTACTTTATTAAATAATTTAAAATTATAGTAAATTTACATAATTTAAGGTAAATATCAGAATTAATATCTATCATTAATGTATAGAAGTCAAACTCTTTAAAAGGAAAATAATTCTACTTGCTACCGGTATTTATTTAGAGCTAGTATGAATTATGCTAGGAGAAGGGGTTGAAGTTTACTTTTTCTTGTTCAAATCAAATAAATCATAAAAAGGAAGTAAATTAACTAATTTTCCAAATAAACGATGTTTCGTATTAGTAGATATGCATTTAATTTTTTTTTAAAAATAAACATCATTTAATTCATTGCGTTTGTGTTTACGTTTGCTTTTGAATGCTTCCACTTCTTAGTTTTGTTAGCATTTGCAAAGTAATTGAAAAATAGTCATTATACTATTTTTTTTCTTTGCTATTTTCTCAGCAAAATTTCATAGATAAATTTTTGATTGAGTTAAATTTAAGATTGATTTCTTTATTTTTAGCGCTCTAAAAAATGACTATCCTACTTAAATTTTAAGAAAGAAATGGAGTACGCGAAATGCAAACATAGCAACTTTTAGGGTTTCTATTTAAAAATTTGTCAACATTTTTAAAATATAGTCACATATTACATCTATTATATTTTTGAAATGTTTGAGTGATTTTTTAGCTACACAAATTAATTAGTGAGTTTGTATAATATATTTGGACCAAATAAAATTACTTTTTCACTCAACGTAAGTTTTTCTCTCTCTTCATATTCCACTTGTAAAAATCTACTTGTAATGATTGAAAATTGGAAATTTGGACATATATAATTGTATGTATTAAATCACGACCCAATGTATATGATACTTTAATTTTTTGCTTATAGAAAATTAATTTAATCAACTTTTAAAGTTAAATTAAATTTTTATTAATTTCATATTTTTAAAAATATTAATATTAAAAAATTATAAAAAAGTAATTAAGTTATAATTCTTCTCATGTCAATATAATAAAAAAAAGTACATGTTCACAGAATTTGAATTTTGAAAGGCAAAAATTTTTAGTACGAATATCGGGAATTTTAGGTGGAATGGGGGTATAAAAAAAACGCAAAGAAAAATTCATTGAATTATCGGAACTCCTCTCCATATACAAGATAATCATGTATACTCTATTCAAAACGGAAAATATCACATCATGCAAGAGTATTTTTGGACAAATTGAGCCCAACAATTGTTATCACAGGCCATGTTCGACAAGACGAGGAAGAGGATCATGTAGACTCTATTCAAAACGGACAATATCACATCATGCAAGAGTATTTTTGGACAATTTGAGCCCAACAACTGATATCAGAGGCCATGTTCAGCAAGACGAGGAAGAGGATGTGGCAAAGTTAGAATTAGGAAGATCTTTACTCGTGGACAATAAAGTTCAAGGCATATTAACTTTGGAAGAATAAACAAAATAATAAGTTGTTATAATCTATTCATAATATTTTTTCATTAATTTCATAAAACTTCAAATCATGATATATCATGCTACAGTTTCATCATTATTCACTATGGAGTTCTCCTCCAAATGATGTTTTCACTTTTTCGTTCATCACTAGCAATATGTTTCGTTGGTTCACTTGCAGTATGTCTATTCGAAAAAGAATTATAATCCCATCCAAACATCACACATTTACCTTCAAACAACATACATAGTCCATCTTCCTGCATTTTCCATACACATTCTTTATTAGGAACGTGACAAATATTTATGTCATCCGAATCTGTCACACCCCAAATCCGGATGTGATGGCATGTGTCCATTTCCCACCGGACACGTCAGCCTAACCCAACCACAACGATAGAGAAGTAGAAATACGAGAATAAAAGATAATAAATAAGCGGAAGACTTTAATTAAGACTCAACACTACCCAGAATTTGGTTGTCACATGTACAAACCTCTAAATACAGAATTCGAATAAAAATATAAAAGTCTCAGAGTATAGTTCTCGAATAGAACAAAACTGAAAGTAAAAATAACTCAAGGGCACGTTTGGAATGAACCGCTACCTCTCGAGTATGTCCCGAAGCTCAATCTGCTAAAGAAACTACTAAGCCGAATCTGAGAGAGAGCTGTCAACCTACACAATTGTGTAGAAGCAAGGGTGAGTACCGAAAACCACAGGTACTCGCAAGTAACTCTAAACTAAGCAAAACTAGCAGCTACAAACAACTCCTTTCAATCCCAACCGAACCACCGAAATTTCAATCTAGCAGCAAACCAACCAACCTATACTAAACAGATCATATTCAACAGCCAGAACCAACAATAAATCCTCATCAACCTCAGATCAACAAATAAGAGCAAGTAGATCAAATTCCACATAAGAAGGGTAAACCGATACAATCCACACATCACAGACAAAGATAAGG
>NW_026035628.1:12721-20729 GCF_019186545.1 Solanum stenotomum
GAAAAATACTTAGAAAAGAGTCGCCACTTAATTTTTTAAAGAAATTAAGAAAACTTATAATTTTTCAAAGATTTAAACAGAAAAAATCATTCGAAAATACCAAAGAGGGTTCGGAGTTCAATTTACACTTCGAGAAGGGTTTAAGCATTCGAAGTGCCCGCTAACATGCGGTTGACCTGCGACTTGACTAATATATATTTTGACTATTTTTAGAAAAATAATGATTTAATATAAAAAATAATAACTTGCAATATTTGATTAACTTTGAGAAAAATAATTAAATAAATGACACATTTTATTTTGATTTTTTAGAGAAAAGGGCTCAAAATGGAACAATTGACTCGAAATACGAGTGATTAGATTATTAATAAAAACTAGACTAATTAGAATTTATTTAATTCATTTTTGAAATAACAATTTAAACCAATTTAATAAATTAAAGCATGAACATCATTTTAAATTAATTGACTAACCCTTTTTGAGAAAATGACTAAGTAATGTTTTATATGTATATATTTTTTATTAATTGGAAAAGTTTTGACTAACATTTAAAAGCTTTTTTTAAGAAAAATATTTTAACTAAAAATAATAATTTTAAAATGAGTATAATATGAATAAGTGAACAGGCGTTAAAACATATATCTTAAGAATAAAAGGTTCCACTTAATTAGAAAGTATAATTTGATCAACATATTTGAATAATAAAGTAAAATAAATATTAAGAGTTAACCAACACAAAGAAAATAACTTGTCTTTTGGGGAATCTAATTAAGTTAATTAAAAATTATAAAGTTAGAGTTAAACAACAAATAATAAGTAATCGCAATTAAATAATTAAAGCGTAAGGGAGAAATTGAATTTGGGCCCCCTTTTGGGCCAATTTCGTTGGCATTTTGGCCTTTAAACCAATCCCGTTTTTGGTATACAGCCGATGTATATCAGTGTATATTAGCGTGTGTATAGGCTTTTTTCATGTATCTCTTGCTTCCGAATACATGTATTTTGCATCAGCCCTGTATCCCTGTGTTTTTGACCTGTATATTGTATTTTTCGTCTGTATACGGTGTATACAACATGTATAACAGCTTGTTTTCGACCCTTTTCAGAGCTTGGAAGTTCAAATTCCAGCCTTGTGTGGCTCTCCCGACATTCAAGTAAAATGGAGGCTGACTCGATGAAGAAAAAATCGAGCCTTCATGGCTCATCTTGAGGATGCAAGAGATTAGGAGACAAGAATCCATAATCGACTCATGTGATGTTCATGCCAAACAAAGAAAATAACATATTAGCATATGATGGAAGAAAGCGAGGAAACAACCGATAGGTACATCAATCAAGTGAGAAAAATGAAGCTATTTGAACCAAGAAACAATTATCTTGTTTTTTAGGCCATTAGTTGGCTGATTAATGAAGTAGGCCCATAACAGATGCTAAACACAATGAAGAAAGATCACATTTAACTAAGGAATTTGTAATTTTACACAATGTTGGTCATTACAATAGATGCTGGACAACATTTCCAAATAATGAACATCAAAATATCAACACCTAACTCCTTAGGACCCCATTTTTAAAGCATCATTAGACTCTAGCAAGGAACTCTTAAACATCCTTTAGAACAAGAGATTCAAGTAATGACGTACACGAATGAGCAAGAAAACGACTGCTAGACCAAATATTTCTAACGACACGCATCAAAACAATAGAATTATAATGAGATTTAGTAAAAATTTTAAGCAAAATCCAACATGCTTAAATTCCCAAGTAGGACAAAGTTAAAGTTAGGATGCTAACAATACAATCAAACACCTATCATCCATACTAAACACAAGATTTGATAAATAAGGAAAACCAAGTGATCATACAATTTTCCCAAAAGCAAACCATCACTAGAACAAGCTTGGAGCGGTGCCAAGGCAAGAAAACGCAACAGATTGAGATTCGAGGAAGTATTTAAACAAAGAACATGAACAATAGAACCAAAGAAAATGCTAATGGATGAAATAGGCATCACAACAACAATTTTTAACAGAGAAACCGAGCTAATAGCATGCTTTGAGGGATGTCAATAGCACCAAACAAGAAGCTGTAAGATTATCATTTATGCAACAATAAGCATGAATATCGATAAACACCTAAACAAGCAATAATTCTTACTAACAGTCATATGACAAACAGAGAGACAAACTAAGTATACTAAGTAGATTCAACACTTAAAACTATGAAGATAATACTAATAGCTAATCAGAAAAGAAACAAAGCACTAAAAAAAATAAAATTTCAGACATATTTCTATGGAATAGTAGACGAGACTCCGACACGAACAGAGAAGTTAGCTAAAACGGTCATCAAATTTATCCAATTATAACATGAAAAACGCCAAGACGTAATTGAGAGGAGCAGAAACAGTAAGCATATCAACTAAATGTCAAACGAAACAGAGGTTTACCCCTTTTTGGGCAGCGACGTGGGACAACAAGCTTGAGAACAACTTCAACACCGACTTCAAACCTCGAGCAATAAAATCAAAAAAAAATCCAAACCAATCTTAGCCGAAGACCCTTTTAGAACCTAGAACTAAAAATGCATTCAAAATTTCTCAAACGTAAAAGTCAATTGTTCCAGAATTTTTTTTTTTTCCGATTGAATAATAGACTATTTATAGAGAATTGAGATAAATTTTGGGGGGGAAATTGATTGATGATTTGGAATTAATTCGAATTTGAAAATTTGAATTTTCTTTGCTCTTTGGCAATAATGGAAGGGATGGTGATTTCTTCTGAAAAAAGGGGATGGGGCAACTGGATTTCTTCGCGGATTTGCCGGAATTTTGCGTGAAGAAAAGCATGTACAGGGGTCGTTTGGTACTGGTCTATTTCTGGGTTTCTTCACGTTTCAAGGGGAAGAAGACGTGGGTGGGGTCAGTTTTTGGTATTGCTGTTGTTGTACGCGTGCTGAATCTTATTATGTTAAGAATATTGGTGTATGTAAATATTGGTGGATGTAAATGTTGTGGGATATTGGGGCTGGCAAATTGGTATGTATGGGTTGGGAATTATGATGTGGGTCACTGAAAAAGGGAAATTGGGTTGGAGGAAAATTGAATGGTAGTGAAGAAATGGGCTGCTGGTAATTGGGAAAAAGTGCCCAAAATTCGGTCCTTTAAAGGGTTAAGAGTAGGATAAACGATTGACTAAAAATTACAAGACAAATTTTCATAAATTAATTAACGAGCTTTTTAATCTTAACGACATAAAATAATTAATTCGATTGCAAAAATAATTAACTAATTAACTTGAAATTATAACTATAACTTAGACTAAAGTAAATTAATAAGATATTTAACTAAGCTGTAGAATCTTTTGTGATGATTTTCGAATATTTATAAAATATACTAATTATATATATATATTGACAAAATTCACATAAAAGTAACACGAAAAATATTTTGAATTTATAACAAAAACTAATTAACTCAAAATTAGCCATCACTTTAAAATACACTAAAGAATATATTTTTTTTATTTTTTTTTTTGAGATGATTTTCGGATATTTATAGGATACACTTATTTCATACATAATTACATAAATCATATATATTATTTAAAAAGGTGACAAAATTATTTAAAATAACTTGCAAACTATATTTATTTTATTTATTTATTTTTTTTTTTTGAATTTTTTATAAAACTAATTATTTTCAATCATTTGAAATTAAAGAAGCTCGATGATTAACTTAAATTGCGGAGGTCCAAAATTGAGTGTCAACACATGTCCCTCGTTTGACTTGGATTGATGGAAAAAAAAATTCGAGGCAAATGAAATTGACGATCCAATTTTGACCGACCACATCTTCATCTTTAGGTACGGACTTTAAGAATTATGGCTGAACCCCAGAAATGAGTTTCCTACATATCTCAGGCTATATGAGAATTCAGGCCACTTGTAGTTCAATACGCTTAATTTGACGCACAATTTTGAAAAAAAATCAAAAGTCATTCCAATATCGAATTATGAAGAGACTGAAATGCTCGAGAATAAGATTTGAGAGAGGATGTCGGAATACAGCCAAGTTTTCAACATCGACCCCGCTTACATATCCCTCAACTTAGGGAATCAGGCTGCTTGTAGTTCGACTCGATCAGTTGAAAAGAAAATCTATTATGCTAGATAACCTTCGGTTCTGGAAGAGTGACAAGTAAGTCGAGTATGAAAAAGAGGCTTGCAACCTCTTAGCCATGAATGTGGCGCGCTTCACACCCATAATTAAGAACTTACACGGACATAATTTCCAAATCTCTTGGTATATTGTCACTTAGATTGGAAAGTTGCTTCCGGAGGAAACCAAAAATTTTCGAATGTGAAACTGAAACCGACAAACTCAAAGATAAACCCACATGCCTTCTGATAGGGGTGTGGTTTGATTGTGGTGGAAGTCGTTCCTCAGTTCGCGTCCTAAGAGTTTGGTACTCCTCTTTGGACTATGTCCCAGTTCGCTGCTAAGAAAAAGTTCCACATTGTGCTGCATCCTTTTGATGTCGTCCGCACCATTTTCACTCTTAATTGCTCTCCTTGAATATTTAACGTCAACTTCTTTCAGTCTGACATAAAGCAAATAAAGCATGTGTCTCATATTTGCGACATGACTCTTCACTGTACTCTTCTTTTAATATAGAAGTAGCAAAATAGACTAATGTAATATGTTGATGGTTCTCTTGGTGGTTGAATATGATTGCCTTCTTGGCGGTCTAAATGTGATGGCCCTCTTGGCGGTATGAATATGAATGGCTCTCTCGGAAATTTAATATGAATGGCCCTCTCGGTAATTTGAACATAAATAGCCTTTTCGGCAATTTGAATATGAATGGCCTTCTCGGTAATTTGAATACGAATGGCCTTCTTGGCAATTTGAATATGAATGACCCTTTTAGCAATTTGAATATGAATGGCCTTCTCGGCAATTTGAATATGAATGGCCCTCTCGGCAATTTGAATATAAATGGCCTTCTCGGCAGTTTGATTATGAATGGCCTTCTCGGCAATTTTGAATATGAATGGCCTTCTCGGCAATTTGAATATGAATGACCTTCTTGGCAATTTGGATATGAATGGCCCTCTCGGCAATTTGAATATGAATGGCCCTCTCGGCAATTTAAATATGAATGGCCCTCTCGGCAATTTGAATATGAATGGCCTTCTTGGCAATTTGAATATGAATGACCCTCTCGGCAATTTAAATATGAATGGCCCTCTCGGCAATTTAAATACGAATGGCCCTCTCGGCAATTTGAATATAAATGGCCTTATCGGCAATTTGAATATGAAATGACTATGAACGTCGTCTTTCATCAATATTTGATATGATGATAGGTACTTTTTCATAACATCATTTTCATCGGTATCTCGCAACCTTAAGTGGTAGATACTCTTCTTTAATCTGTCAAATACCTCTTTGATCTAATGAAGATGTTACACTCACTAACAGATATTCGCTGGATATGTTCTCTTGAACTGGTTGGTTGGTAAACATAGTTCATTTGATGATCTCACTATACCCTGCATCCACAAAAACATGTTAGTTTTGGAACGCTGATCTGTGTTGAAGTCGCCTGGCTCCTGGTCTCGTTATCTCTGGAACTTTGTCTGGTAGGTCCAATGAATTGCAGTAGACAAAAGACAAGATCATATTAAAACATTTGCTAGTTATGAAGTTTTTGAAAAATAGTTTTAAAGAAAATCTCTGCCAATTAATTGTCACGACATGCACGACACGAACAAAACCCTTTGTCTCAGATTTTGATATGACAGGTAGCTTGCTGGCAACTTAAAACCCTTTAAGAACACGTCAATTTGAGGCAATTGAAGTTGACTTCGAAGGTCCGAGTATCCTTGATGGAATTTTTGAGGTCCTTCTCAAAAATTCTGTCCTAGTTAGATGTTTCAAAAACAAATCTGATGATGATCACGGGAATCTTGCANCATGTGGGAGTTGTGAATTAACACATAAAAAACTAACTAGGAAGAGGCAAAGGACAAAGTGATGATGTGATGAGGATGACATTGTCATGATTTTATTTTTTGTTAACTTTAATTTGTTGTTGTTATGCTTGTGATTTTCGTCTTGTTAATGCTGACCACAATTTATAGTGATTTATTTACGTGTAAGATATGGTTTTACATCAACTACTTTATTTAATATTAAACTATAGTGATAGCTAAATTACGTGTCTTATTTTTTGGGTTAATTACTAATCTATTTTCAATTTCATATTTTAAGAAGACTTTTATATTAAAACTCTTTGGATAATCTAATAGTTTACTCTGAGTCCATTGGCGGAGCCAGAATTTTCAATAAGGGGTTCAAAATCTGAAGAAATAAATACAAGAAGTAGCCGAAGGGGGTTCGACATCTACTATATATATACCTAAAAAAATATTTTAACCATGTAAAAATAATATACTTTTCCGCCGAAGAGGGTTCGGATGAACCCCCTAATGATAAGATGGTTCCGCCACTCTCTCTGACAATGTATAAACTTAAACTCCAATTGAATTTACCTATAATTTGATGTATGGTAAAAACTTATCGACAATCTGGCACCCAGTATTTACGTAAAGCCAAATAGCCAATGAAGCCAATATACGCATAATGCGTAATTGCACATAGGATTTTAGAGCTCAACTATGGTTAACTAACATGCACTTTTACCTTACTAAATAACTTAACTACAATAAATTTACGTAATTTAAGGTAAATATCTAGATAAATATTTATCATTAACGTATAGAAGTCAAACTCTTAATTTTTTTTACTAGTTATCAGTATTGGCTTAAATGTTGCCCTTTATTTAGAACTATGTAGTACGAATTATGCTAGGAGAAGGGGTAGAAGTTCACTTTTTCTTGTCCAAATTCAACAATACATAAAAGGAAGTAAATTAAATAATTTTCCTAATAAACAATGTTTTACATTGGTAGATATGCATTTAATTTTTGTTTAACAAAATAAACACCATTTAATTCATTGCGTTTGTGTTTGGGTTAGGGTTTGAAAGCGTCCACTTCTTAGAGGGCGTTTGGATTGGCTCAAGTCAGTTTTTGACTTTTGAAAGTGTTTGACAAATATAAAAAATAACTTAAAATAAGTTAGAAAGTGTTTGAAAAGGTAAAAAATGACTTAAATAAGTCAAAAACCAAAAGTAGGTCTCCCCAACTTTTATTTTTTTGACTTAAAAGTCATTTCAATTTGACTTTTTATTTTTAACTTAAAATTAAAGCTACTTATTTTTAGTCAATACAAACGGACTCTTAGTTTCATACTCTCTCTATTATTTTTATTTTTCCAATATATGAAAATAGATAATTTATTTTGCTGAACTTTTCGACACAAATCATGAGATTATAGTCCATAAACTTGGGGACATTACAATTTAATTACCATTATATTGTGACAAAAATCTTGTTCTGATTTATGCACAATATATATAATAAAGTTATTTAGTACGTTCTATTTTATAGGACATTATTATAGTTGACACAAAACTTAAAGAAAAAATGAAAAACTTTTGACACATTCCAAAAATATCATAAGAACGTGTTGTGATAAATATACCATTACATTTCTTTGGCTATTGTAAGAGAAGAATAAATAATTACTTCATGAATAGTTTAATTAACGCATAAATTCAAATTAAATGACATTGGAGCATTTCGAATTATTTCCCCATAAACCCAATGAGATTTTGGAAGATCCGTACTTATTGATAATAATTTTCAAGGCATATTAACTTTGGAAGAATAATTAATAAATAGATTAACAAGTTATTATACTATATCCGTATCTTTTTCTCATTAATTTTGTAAAACTTCAAATCATGATACTACAATTTCATCATTATTTACTAAGGAGTTTTTTCCAAATGATGTGTTCACTTTTTAGTTCATCACTTGTAATATACTTTTTTTGTTCACTTGCAATGTGTCTAATCGATAAATTATTATCCCAATC
>NW_026035629.1:0-83 GCF_019186545.1 Solanum stenotomum
ACCTCCAATACAGGTTATAAAGATAGGATTAACTAAAGATATGATTATACCCGAGGATATCGGACAACAAGAAGAGATATGCA
>NW_026035629.1:229-320 GCF_019186545.1 Solanum stenotomum
ATATGGATGAAGTCCAGAGATGGATTTTATCATTACTTAAGCCAGAAGAACAACCTACAACATGAGCACTAAAAGTAGGATTTATTTCGAC
>NW_026035630.1:0-463 GCF_019186545.1 Solanum stenotomum
AGACCATTGACCCCGTCGGATATTAGGAAATTCTTGGGCTTAGCGGGTTACTACCGGAGATTTGTGAATGGGTTTTCTTCTATTGCTTCTCCCATGACTAAGTTGACATAAAAGAAGGCTAAATTTGAGTGGACCGACGAGTGCAAAAGGAGTTTTCAAACCTTGAAAGATAAACTTGTGTCCGCTCCTATATTGTCACTACCGGATGGGCTTGAGGGATTCGTCATGTATTGTGATGCTTCTAGAGTTGGCTTGGGTTGTGTCCTAATGCAAAATGGTAAGGTGATAGCCTATGCTTCTAGACAACTTAAAGTGCATGAAAAGAACTATCCTACGCATGATCTTGAATTAGCCGCGGTGGTGTTTGCTTTAAAGATTTGGCGTCATTACTTGTATGGGGTACATGTTGATGTGTTCACCGATCATAAGAGTCTTCAATATGCCTTCACCCAAAAAGATCTCA
>NW_026035631.1:0-659 GCF_019186545.1 Solanum stenotomum
AATATTTGCTTATTTTGAATAAAATATTGTCTAAAACGTTATTGAGAAGCACGTTTATTCTAGTTTCGTAAAACTTCAAAAAATAAAAACGTATTAATTTGATGAATTGATTTAAATAATAACTTTGGTCAAAAATTCATTTTTTTAAATCAAATTAATTACAAAATTTGATTTGAAAAAGAAAAGACAAGCAAAAAGGAAATCAATTTTAATTTTCTTGTAGCTTTATGAAAAAGAACCCTATATACATGTCTTGTCATAACCTGTAGAAAAATAAACTAATTTGAGGTAACCTGGCTTAATATATACATATATATAAAACATTTAAAATAATAATTACCTTTTTGATTTATCTATTTATAAATTGAAAATGGACTAGTTGGAGTGTACTTGAGTTTCTTCTTAAATTCTTCTCTCTTCAAATTTTATGAGGGTGAAGAATGAGAGATGGAGAATAAAAAATTCTATATGAGTATTATATATAGATTTTCTTTAGTGTGATTGCAAGCCTACCTATATTACTAACATGAAATAATGTACATTTTTGAGAAAAGTATCATGGAATAAATAAAGCTTCAGTATTACAGAATAAATGAATAATACATAAATCATAGAATTAATGAAGTTTCAATATTATTGAATAAATGTGTAATACATAA
>NW_026035632.1:0-427 GCF_019186545.1 Solanum stenotomum
TCTTTTACACCGATGTATCGTACTCTCTTGACCAGGTCATCATAAGAAAATACAGAAAAATCTTTCCAAAGTGAGAGAAGGAGGGAAGGCGCGCTACAACTAACATAACAGCCAGCTGAAAAACGTTAGCTAGCTAGGCTAGCGCGCAATGGCTTTCTCTGATAGGGGCTTGCTTCTTTAAGCTCCGCCCAACCTATACAAGGTGCTGCTCGCTTTCTCTCAGCCACTAGTGGCTTATGTAGTGGTCGGCATTCCTACGTGCTCCTCCTTTCCCACTACTTAAGAAACCAAAGGTCACCTTTGGATGTTGTCGTGACGCTTTGGTTATGAAGGTTACCGCCGTCTAGGTTTATGGATGGATTCAGTCAGTGAAAGTCCCTCCAACTCAATCAATATCAACAAGATGTCGTGACCGCATAGGCTTGGT
>NW_026035633.1:0-259 GCF_019186545.1 Solanum stenotomum
TTCTTTTTGCTAACACACAATATTCATCTTTTTTTTTTTCAACTCCTTTTGCACTCCCTTTCTCAAATCTTTGATAAGTTAGTGTAATATTCTATCAAAAATATAAATTAATAGTCAAAATTGTTAATTACAAATTATTTTTTATTTCTTCTTAAATTTTCAAGCATTACAACAAACATATTTAAGTAAGGTATATCAAGTTATCAACTTCTTGAATTACATTCTATGATTCTAACTCTTATCTTTATTTAAAGTATGT
>NW_026035634.1:0-1848 GCF_019186545.1 Solanum stenotomum
AACGATCCTTCTTACTCCTATTTATGATATTGTTCTACTCTAGAAACAATGTCATATGAGACTTGTATTTTTCTTTTGATTCAATTGTAATACTTTAGANAGAACATCCAACGTTACAAATACGATTATTTCGAGTTTGAACCTTCTCACTGCAATAGCCAGGGCATACAAGAGTGGTGCAAATAGGGTTTAAGAGGCAACCAGCAATACATCTTGCTAAACATTCTCCATCCTCTCCTTTGATCATCTCACCATTGTTCTCATTTGTAAACAAAAGCATTGCAAAGAACAAAACCAATATAACTTTCAATGCCATAATTAATTATATTATATGATATGATACTTGTTAGTTGGTTGAGGTGTAAAAAAAATGGTCCTCACACTCAACTATTTATAGAGGAATCCCCTCTCAACAATAATGTTTTAATCATGAATGATAATTAGGTTTGTCATGGGATATATGAGATTTTAATAAAGGAACAATACATGAATAAGATATGAAAAACAAAAATGTACTATATATGAGTAATTCAAAACATATTGTACAAGAATTCACTTCAACACAATACAATTTCAATTATTATTAATTTTGGCATAATACATGAATATGTTTTTTTAACCTGAACTCATTATTCACATATTTGTCCTCTAACTTTGTGTGTGTACAAAACTACAAATAGCCACTTCAACTTGTATAAAGTTAAACAAATAAGCACACACGTCGTACGTGGTAATCTACATGACAATTTGTGTCCTGCATGGTTAAAAATCCTTGTTTGATCAATGGTGAAGATATCCTTGTCCTAGAGGTGTCATTTGAGACTTTTTCACTATAAAAATACACTATATCTGTACATAAATAGGTAAAATATTGTTTTATGCACATATTTTATAGATTAAATTTTTATAGTTTTTGACTTTTTTCGTGTGTTTACTTTTTTTATTGTTTGAAATTCCCTTTGTAAAACTTCTAAATCAAACACATTTTAATCATGCATGGTTATTGAATTTAATTTTATACGTTTATCCGTACACCTTTAGTTACAAGAATTTGTGATCAACATAATTCAAAGAATATTTTCTAAGAAAGGAACAATAAATTTGTGGTCCACTCGATCTCAACAAGTTAAAACAAACCAAAATATTTTTTTGGATTCATGTTGACAGTGATGGATCCAAGATTTTTATTAAGGGTTTGAAAAATAAAAATGTAGTGTGCCTAGGATTTTGAATTCGGAATGTCAAGTGTATTTAAAACCCCTCAACATGATACTAAGTTAACCTTTAATCTTATGTTTAAGAGGTTCAAACTCTATAATTATACCTTATACCTATCGTGTAATTTTTGTTGATAAAGTTTGGTGAACCTCCCCTCTACCTCATAGATCTGCTATTGGAGAATACAACAAGGAGATTGCAAAAAGCTGATTTACAACTAGCTAGCTGGCTTTGCTATATGTTAAAATATTTTTTTTCTCTTTTTAGTGTACGATATTTACATAGAAATCAGATAAAATTTGAATTCATACATTATATTTTTTTTATTTTCAGATGCTTAAATTCAAAATTTCTAATTAAAGGTGATTTAATTTCATTCCATCAGTGGCTAGAGCCATCACAACGGGCTTAGCCCATGGGGCCAGGCCAACCCAATCCGTTATTGGGGTAAGATTGGGATAGGATTTTTCAAGTTCATTTAAAACTAGGGCTTATACATTTGACCCATATAAGCCCTTGGTCCTTGAGGCTTGATCAGGCTTGGGCCGAGATCAACCCATAGGCCAAAACTTTTTATTGAAGTTAACTTACAATAATTTCATTAGTATATAATCTAATTACTTAAATACA
>NW_026035635.1:0-372 GCF_019186545.1 Solanum stenotomum
GGGTGGTCCTTTGGGGGTCGTACCCGGATGTTTGCACCCTAAACAAGTATTTTACATAATTAAATATTTTTTACAAGATTTAGCCACATACGACACTTTAAAGCCACATCACAAGACCTAGCACCTCACTAGTTCAAATGAATAGTTTTCGGATGTCATGGTCGTTTCTTGACGTTTGACTTCTAAAATCACAAAACTAACTTTATAAGTCATTTTTCATCATTTAAACAAGTTTTCAACTATAAACTAACATGTGAGGCTCTAATTCAACTTACTCAATTTAGTCAAGCTTTAGCTAGCTCTTGCTAGTTCGTACGGGGTGTTACAACTTAAGATCAATCTTGAAAGACAACTAACTCTTTGAAGTTGGTC
>NW_026035636.1:0-309 GCF_019186545.1 Solanum stenotomum
CTCTATCATTTTCTGAGTCGTTACACTTTTCTTCAGCTTTTACAACTTTTTGTTTCTTTTTGCATTGTAATGTCATTGCTTTGTTTTAAGCCTTCATGGTTGCACATAAAAAAATTTAAAATCAGTTATGAAAACAAAATAGAAATTGAGGACAGTAATTCATTAAATAAAAATCCATAAATGAGTCAAAATTCTCGGCTCATCAACACCCCCAACTTAAACTTTTTTTTGTACTCAAGTAAAACACAAGATCAATTAGGTCGATATGAATGTCTACAAACTAGTGCTCCTTGAGACTCAACATGAAAG
>NW_026035637.1:0-309 GCF_019186545.1 Solanum stenotomum
ATTGAACTCTCACCAATAAAGTAAAAAACACTCCATTATTTTAATTATTTAAATTTTAGTCAAAAATTTATTTTTTGAGATTTCAATTTTAATCACTCAATTTTTAATTGCCAAATATATTTTTATTTTTATTTATTCTATAACCACTTAATGTTTTTAATGTTTAATATTAATAAATTTTTTCGTTCTTCATTGTTAAAAATCCATTTTTTATTTTATCTTTGCATCTTCTAAAGCTTTTTTTTTTAGTTCTACGGTTCTACCTCTCAGTGTAAAATTTTTTTATTCATACTACTATTATCTTGTACT
>NW_026035638.1:0-504 GCF_019186545.1 Solanum stenotomum
TTAGGGTTTAGGGTTTATGATTTATTTTAAGGGTTAGGGTTTAGGGATTTAGGGTTATGGTTTAAGGGTTATGATTTAGGGTTAGGGTTTAGGGTTATGGTTTTGGGTTTAGGGTTTAGGTGTTTAGGGTTTAGGGTTGAGGGTTTTGGGGTTAGGATTTAGGGGTTAGGTGTTAGGGGTTAGGGTTGATGATTTAGGGTTTATGGTTTATTGTTTAGGGTTTAGGGTTTATGGCTTATGGTTTAGGGTTTAGGTGTAGGGTTTAGTGGTTAGGGTTCGGGGTTTATGGCTTAGTGTTTTTAGTTTGGGATTTAGAGTTTAGGGTTTAGGGTTTTTGTTTAGGGGGTTAGGGTTTATGGTTTAGGTTTAGGGTTCGGGGTTAGGGTTTAGGGTTTAAGGTTTAGGGTTTAGGGTTTATGGTTAAGGGTTTAATGTTTAGGGTTTATGTTTTAGGGTTAAGGGTTTAGGGTTTAGGGATAGAGGTTAAGGGTTTAGCGGTTAGGG
>NW_026035639.1:0-1412 GCF_019186545.1 Solanum stenotomum
TGCACCAATAGGAGTAGACACCTTATATAACTCACGCAACAAGTCGGGTTCAACATGAAACTTTTTGGCAACAAAGGGGGTTACAAAAGAAAGAGAGACACCCGGATCAATTAATGCATATATATCAAAGTCAAAGATTTTCAACATACCGGTAACGACGTCGGGGACTTCATTGACCCCTTGCCTCCCATGCAAAGCATAAAATCAATTGTGCCTTGGGGCACCATCTTGTCGGCCCCCTCTCCCTAAAAAAACCGCATTGGCACCTTGTGGACGGATCTCCTTACCCTTGTTGCGATTTCGAGGACAATCCATTGCCTTGTGCCCCATTTCCCCACAACTGTAGCAAGCACCGGTATTTCTCAAGCACGAGCCACCATGACCCTTACCACACTTCGGACATACATCAATAGGACCCATACCACCAACACTTTGGGCCCTTGGAACATCATTGGCAAACCCCTTATGGGGCGCATGAGAAGACCCTTGGCCTTGATGAAATCGGCCTTCCCTTCGACTTTGGAACTTGCCCTCAAAACGGGCCCTCTTGGCCTCATGACCCCTCCTCTTCCTCAACTTCTCCTCCTCCATTTGTTCGGCATAGACCATTAAGCGGGACAAGTCAATGTCACTAATCAACATTGCGGACCAACATTCTTCACTCACTAGGTCGGACACACCCATCACGAATTTGTTCATTCTAGATCGTGAGTCGTCAACCAAGTGTGGAACATATCTTGAAAGTTAGTTAAACTTGAGGGCATACTCCCTCGCACTCATAGACCCTTGTTTTAAATTCATGAACTCCACCAATTTGGCTTCCCTAAGTTCAAGAGGAAAGAATCGATTAAGAAAAGCCGTTTTGAACTCTTCCCAAGGCACCACATAGTTTGCCCCCTTCTCTTCCTTTTATTGGTTGTACCATATTTGGGCCACCCCTTTTAGTTGGTAGGCCGCCAACTCCGCCTTATCTTCTGACCTCATACCCATGATAGCTAATATCTTGTGGACTTCATCAATGAACTCTTGATGGTCTTCATCTAACTTAGACCCATAGAATTTCGGGGGATTCATCCGCACGAAGTCTCTCACCCGAGATGCCGGGGTAGGAGCCTGAAGGGCTTGGGCCCCGTGGTTGGCTTGATTAGCCATAGCTTGTGCAAATAAAGTAAGGGCATCCCGAAGATGTCGGTTGTTCCTCGGGTGCGCGGGCTCGACTTCCTCTTGTATTAGGCATGATCTAGCATAGCAAAGAGCAACCGTTAGGGAAGAACTTAATTCAACTCTACAGCACGACTTAGAACATGGAGAAGGGAAGCATTTCCTAAAACGTCTCATAGCCTCCTACTCATAGTTGTGGTGCACAACACAACCATGAATCGAACTTTAATCAACGCGGTGTGTTGGACTCC
>NW_026035640.1:0-14958 GCF_019186545.1 Solanum stenotomum
TCAACATACCGGCAACCACATCGGGAGAACCCTCTTGGTCACCACGAGTCTAAAGTGCAGAGGATTGGTTTTTCTTAGGAGCATTGGGACCTGAACCACTAGGAGGATCTTGATTATCCTCTCTTTCTTTAGCTGCCGGGCAATCCCTCATTTTGTGACCACTTTTACGACAACCAAAGCACCATCCATGCCGGCTAGGCACTTACCCTCGTGCTTTCTTCCATACCTAGTATAAGTAGAAATGGGAAATGAAGATCAACTACCATTACCTCCTTGAGGCTTAGGGTTAGACACCCTATCTTTGTTCAACTTAGGAGGAGCATTGGAAGAACCATGACCCAAAAACTTTTGTCAAAATCTAAGACGACCTTGTCCATCGGACCTTACATGAGAGAAATTACCATCACCGGTCTAGACTTTTTTACCTATTTAAACTTTTCCTTAAGTTTCTCTTCTTCAATATGTTGTGCATTAACCATGAGACGAGAGATGACCATGTCATTAATGATCATGGCAGTACGACACTCTTTAACCACTATTTCGGACACACCCGAAATGAACTTACGCATCTTTGCCCTTGCATCAGAAATCATTGATGGAGCATACTTAGAAAATTGTGTGAACTTTAGAGCATATTCGCTCACACTCATACTCCCTTTCGAAGGCTAATAAACTCAAGCACCTTGGCTTCCCTCATCTCAAGGGGAAAGAACCTATCAAGGAAAGCGACCTTAAACTTCTCCTAATCAAGAGGACCCGCATCTTCTGATCTCCTTTCCTTCCATTGGTTATACTAAATTTGAGCCACACCCTTTAGTTGATAAGCGGCCAACTCCACCCTTTCCACCACTCCTATGATCATCAACACCTTGTGGACCTCATCAATAAACTCTTGAGAATCTTTCTTAACCGTAGAACCATGAAACTCTAGAGGATTCATCTTAGTAAAGTCCCTCACTCTAGATACCATCGTGCCCATATTTGGATTCACGGGAACAGTAACCTCCCTATTGTCTTGGGCTGTCACGGCTTTAGCCAATGATGAGTCCACAATTTTGACTCATATAGGGCTTTATTTGGATAGATTTAGTGTCCTCAAATGTTTATTTTGTCCCAATAACTGATGTAAAATACTTGATTTTGAGGTATTTGGATTGAGGAACAAAGCATGGACACTAATGAGCAAAAAGGAACAAGGCAATTGAAAGAACAAAGAAAAGAAGGCATGTTGATCTCCTAATCCATTGGGCGAGTCGCCGAGCGGCCATCGTCTAGCCTAAAGTTCCAATGTACCAAGCCCTGAAGGAGAAAATCAAGTCGGAGAGAGAAAGAAGCAGTCTGTGTGTCACCGAATGGTTCCGCGGTGCAGTGTTTGATTGCCCAAAGTTACAGAACTTAAGGATGCTAAAGGCCAAAGAAAAAAGGCGATGGAACTGACCAAAGGGTGGATCGCCGAGTTGATCATTGATACTGAATTACTGCACCGAATGGCCCTTCGCAGCATATTTTTGGCGACTATAAATACATTTTTGAATTCTTATTTTAGAAGGAGTTTTTATAATATACAATCATTTTTTCAAGATATAGAACTCTGAGTTTGGAGACAAAAATTTTCCTTAGCTTTGAAGAATTTATGTTTTCCATTTTCGAGAAACTGGAAATGGGTCTTTGAGATTCTTCAATTTGGACGTTTGTAAAGAATGAAATTAATCTTAACTAGTTGATGGAAACATAATTTGATAACGATTTCTATCTTTTTATGATATCTAGATAAAACCCCAATTCTTGGTGTGTGATTGTGTGATTATGGGTTAATTTAGTTTATGATTGCTAATTGATAGTTTAAATGTTGTTTAAAAGTGATTTCAATCAGTAATTGTGGTTTAATTTAAAAGGTTGTAGTTGAAAATGCAATTCTACCTTAGTGATTTTGGCTTGCGAGAGAGAGATGTTTTAAAACCAAGGTAACTGATTTGATGGTCTGTGGGTATTGGGTTGTCATGGGTTCAGCTCAAAAGAGTGAATCCTAAACCCTTTTTCACACATTCAGCTTGAGAGAGTGAATGGACTAAAGTGTAGGTTGTCCTTAATTGTTGTTTGTTGGTGTTCGAGAGAAACCAACTTGATTCGGGGTAAATTGTTTGAGAGAAAGTTTATCCCCACTAAATTCTAGCTTGGTCGCTAATTTACAACTATTTATTATTAGTTGCAATCACCCATTTGTCCACCTTAGCCAATAATCCAATCACATCCCAAAAACCCATCTCATTACTTGTTAATTCGTGTTATTTGCTGATGTGTAGTTGATATTACAATCAAAACCCCCCTGTTAATTGACATTTGTGTCACCCTTAACTTGAATTATGTTTTTATTCCTAAATGTCTATTCCTCTGGTTGACTTGAACATATTCATGATTTTCGATTGATTTTCAAACACGTACCACTCCCTGTGGGATTCGACACCAACTCATTTAGTTGGGTTATATTACTGACTAACGATCGTTGGCACTTAAAATTGGACGAAGTGTCCTGATACGTGAAATTAAAATGGCGCCGCTGCCGGGGAGTGGTGTTGGTTGAGAATCTTTAGTTAAGTTGAATTTTGTTCTTATTAGTCACAGTTGAACTTACTTAATTTTAGTTTTGTTTTGCTTGTTTGTGTTTTGAAACATGAAGTATGAGCATTAACGGAAGCAATGGTAGCCAAGCAGGATACCAATATGACATTGGAAATCTCAACGATGTAAACGAGCCTAATGCTAATGACTCCCATCTCATGGGTGGAATTGGTGCCATTTGCTTACCTCTAGCCGAAAGGAATGCAGTGTTCCATATCACAAGTACTATGTTGCAGCTCTTGCAATTGAGGGGGTTGTTCGGTGGTTTGGCTCATGAGGATCCCTATGAGCATATTAGAAACTTCGTGGATGTTTGCGGACCGTTCTCCTTCAAGAACATATCCCAAGAGTCGGTCCGATTGAGGTTGTTTTCGTTTTCTCTGATGAGAGAGGCATGTAAATGGCTGGCTGAATTGCCATGTGAATCAATCATTTCGTGGGAGGAGCTGGTCGCCGCATTTCAAGTGCGATTTTTACCTCCTTCGAAGATGATGACTCTTAGGGACAACATTTAGAGCTTCAAGCGTCTGGAGGACGAGCCAATTCATGAAACTTGGCTACAATTCAGGAAGTTGGTGCTCCAATGCCCAACTCATGGCTTGCCTAACAACATGTTGTTGCAGTATTTTTACCGGAGCCTTGACTCGGTAAACAAGGGTGTTTTTGACCAACTTTCTCCTAGAGGTTTGATACAACAGCCTTATGTGAAAGTGGCTCAACTCTTGGATTGCATGACCACAATCAACCGGGATTGGTATATCCGTGAAGATCAGGTCTCCCCACTCACTTTTAAATTGACCAAGGAGCAGCTAGAAAAAGACCATGAGAGGGACCAAAACATGGCCAAGATCATGACACAACTTGACATTCTGTCTAAAAATGTCATGGGAGATGGTGCTCGAAGTGTCAATATCATGGGTATTGGGTGTGTGAATCCCGAAGAATCCAAGTTCGAAGCATTGTATAATGAAGAGGTGAATTTCCTAGCCAACCAAGGTGGTGGTTATCGTTCAAACTACCCAAGGCAGGGTGGTAACCATGGTTGGAACAGGAATGAAGGTTGGAAGGATCGTGATCAAGAATGGAGGGATCGAAATCCCAATTGGAAGGATGGGGAGAAGGATAGGTATGTGCCTCCACATGAGCGCCAAAAGCCAAAGGGTTCGGAAGGTGGCCGGTCGGAGAATATGCTTTCTCGTATCCTCAACAAAGTAATGGGGTTGGACAAGATTTTGAAAGAAATGAAAGAAGATGTGTCGACCCTTAGCTAGACGGTTACCTCTCATTCAATATCGATCAAGCAGTTGGAGACCCAAATGGTTCATATCTTGTCTCATCTAAATCCGAGACAGCAAGAGGGGTTTCCTAGTGACACTGTGGCCAACCCCAAGAATGAGGTCTGAGCGTGGACTTGTGTCGTGCTGCGACGTTAAATAAGGTGTTGCTTGGGAGGTAACCCAAGTTTTATTTGCTTTCTTTTTAAGTTCAAAATAATGGTTTGTGGTTGTGTAGGTCAAAGTGTGGAAGGTGTTTGAAAAGTGTAGGTTGGCGAGCTAAAAGTCCAATCAGCGCATCGCCGAAAAGGTCAGCGAGCCCGACTTGGACCATTGTTGGACTCAAGATAATTTGAAATTGGAGTTTGTAAAACTCGGCAAGCCCAGGAACAACTTGGTGAATCGTCGACCAAGTCAGCGATCACGACCTAGTTCGCCATTTGGACCCCAACATTAACCAGAGGTTCTGTAAAACTCGATGAGGTAAGTGCCAACTCGACTTGTCACCGAGTGGGTCGGCGAGCAAAACTAATGTCACCGAATGGGTGAGAACTGAACAATTTTTAAAAGCTAAAGGTTTAAACTTACAAACTCTTTCACTTTCCCTTACTTTTGAACTTCCCAAAATCACACCCGCACTTTAGTACTCTATTTCTTGCATTTTAGTCGTTGGATTTCTGTTCGGAGTTGGATTTCCTTTTTGCCTTGCATTTCAACTTGTTTAATCGGCATCTAAGGTTTGTTTTCTGAACCCCAAATCTTAATTTAGTGATTTTGTACTCATTTGCAATTGATTTTGTCTTAGTGATGTGTGTTGGGCCTCTCTGATCATTATTGTGTTTATGTGTGCCTTTGTTAATTTGAATATCGTGCCTGTAATGCCTATAATGTTGATTTTCTATAATTTTGTGCCTTAAAATTGGTTTAAATTATGGGGTTATGCTTGCATATTATTGGGTCTAGTTGGGTGAAGTCTAAGTAACCCACATTTGTGCCAACTGACGTAATTTTCCCAATGATGGAGCGGTTGACGTCATTCTTAACAGCAAAAATAGTCAAATGGCCAAATTTGGCCTAACCGAGAGAAGTCTGAGTATCCCGGGGGCATGGGTGTAATGGGTCCTCATTTAATTTTACGAGTTCATGTTTTGATTTTGTTTTCGAGAGTTGCAGAGTTGAATTTGAGGAGTTGGGTTGAAAGTAGGCACGTTGGGTCGTTTGGCGAGCTGGGTCGAGCTCGCCGAACCACTCGGCGGTTCATTGAAGTTCCCCATATTGCCTTTAATTTTGTGTTAAATCTGAAGTTTGGTTCTGTAAATTTTAGCGAGAAGCCTGAGGTCTTCGAATGCACTCGGCGACTCGCCGAAAGTCCTTCTTAATCACCCTTTGTTTGCGCAGCTACCCTTTTAGCACTGTAACTTTTGATGGGACAATCTTTGCTTGCCGAAAGCTATCGGCGATTCGTCAAAAGGCATTTCCAATCGCCGACATGCCAAATTTTCTGTGATTTTTGAGCCAATCCTTTCGACGAGCCCGATCTGGCCTATCAAAGTGATTCATTGACTCATCGACTGGTTCGGCGAGTCTGTCTACAATTGTTTTTCTGCACATTTGCTTGAAATGTTTCTAAATTTCTACAATGTGTTTGCAGATATGGCTAGACCTAAAGTTACCGGTAGAGACATGCAACTCCGTAAGAAAGCCAAAGGGATAAAAATCAATGAGGATGCAGTTCCATCTAGGGTCAGGGCCACCAAACATCCCACAACTGATGGGAAAGGAAAGGGTAAAGAGAAGGCACCCGCGTCACCGGAGTCCAGCTCCGACAGTGACGGTATCTACGCCACTCACCTCACTACTTCTGAGAATGAGAGTGAGCACCAGGAGAATTAGGCTGCAGCTTCGGAGCCTGAGGATGATGAATTGTTAGCAGCATCGAGGGCTGAGCTGCGATATAAAAGGATGAACGATTCATCTAGGATAAGGACTCCTCAGGCTACTACTACTCCTCCTCACACTTCAGCACATGTCATTGTCCTAGCACCACCTGTACATGGCCCTCCTCCCAAGTCTATGAATATAATGAAGACTGAGGGACTGAGGACAATTAGCAAGGAGAAGCGTTTGTCTACTGATGGGGTCATTGACAGATACCTAGAGATTATGAGCTGCCTGAGGTCCCACAAATTCCAGATCTTCACCAAGCCACATGGTCGGTACATTCCAAGCTGGGTCAGAGAGTTCTATAGCACTTACAGTGCCTTGATACCATAAGGGAAGAAACTAGCAGCTAAATTCAAGTCGGTTAACTACGTGGTTGTCAGGGGGAAGAAGGTGCAGTGTGATTTTGCTGCCATCAATGTCGTCCTAAAATGCACTACGAGACTTGAGTATGAATGTCAATACAAGATCAGACAAAGATGCTGGAGAACATGAAGAAGTGGTTGTCTTTGTTGATATCACACGACACTCTTAAGTGGCTTTAGGTTTTGGGACACTATTGAAAAGAAGGGCCTCAATGTGGTAGCTAGGTATTGGTTTGGCTTCATCAGCAGCACGATCATGCCCTGCCAAAATGAGTCAATTCTCCGCCACACCAAAGCAGCCTGCCTAGACTGCCTCATTGCGTGGACAAGGCTGAACTTGAGGATGATCAATGCATCGGAGATGCTCATGCAGGCCAAGCAACACCAGACTTCCCTCCCCTTCCCGGTGTTGATCACAGAGCTGTGCAGACGGGCTTGAATTCCTAGAGATGCAAGGAAGGATGGGGAAGTGATTCTCACATCTTCTACTGATATCCAGAGAATCGAGGCGGAGTATTTAAACGATGAGGTGGAAAAGAAGAAGGCAGTCCCAGTGGACTCTTCCTCAGTTATTGACACAGACACACTACCCGCAGAAGCACCTTTGCCTACTCCAGCCCCTGGGCCTTCAGGTACTTCTAGTGTTGTTCCTTCTGATACTCCAGGTTCCTCTGATTCTACATTACCTACCAGATCAGCTGCTACTATTTCCCGTCCCCCGCTAACTCAGGCTGCACTACTCCAGATGGGGCAGCTAGCCCATTCTATCGATCGTCGTGTTGCCAGGCTTGAGGCCTCCATTCCGAGCATGATTCAGACAGCCCTTGCTGATGCTGTGACACCTTTGAGCGCTACCATTGATACCATTACGGCTAGGATAGCGGTGTATGAGCGTGGCAAAGGGGCCACCGATAAGGTGATGGCTCTAAAGGCCTCCATTGCTACACTAAGGAGAGATGTGGATCACCTGAAGTCCACTAATATGTCCATGATTTTTGGGATGGTGAAGATCCCAGATGTGCCAGATATGCCTCAAGCTACCAACGGAGATGATGTTAGAGTTGAGGAGGTAGTTGATCTCGAGTTTGAGGCAAAGACAGATGAGGAGATTCTTGGGGTTGTTGAGAAGGTTTCTTACGAGGGCCTTATAGAGACTGAAGAGGCCATGATCGATGCAGCTGCACAGACCTCTTTGGCAAATACACCTTTGGCTGACCCTAGTGGAGCTGATATTACTGATGATGTGACTCCGAGCACTAATGCCCAGGATCAGAGTACCACACCAGGCACTGATGCCCCGATAGATAGAGCGACTGTTTAGATGGGATCCCATTTTACCTCCCTCTCTAGCATATCTTTATTTGACTTTTGGATATTTTATTACTTGCATTTGAGGACAAGTAGCTTTTGTTTGTAGTTGGGTGAGGTCCACCTTTTGTGACTATTGTTTTGTCTATATATTTGGGTTTTTGAGCTATAAATTGTGTTGATACTGCATTTTGTGGATGATTGAGTTTGTGGCTCCTTGTTTTTAATTGTAAATGATTTTTGGACCCTTCCAAAAAATTTTGTGCCACCTCTTGTTTGTGTTTGAATGTGGTTGTTCTATTGCAAATTTGAGTATCGGTCACATTAATACTGATGACTTGAATAGTGCTCATAATCAAACAAAAATGAATGTGCAGCTACAATGAGGCCAAATAAAGTTGCATAGACAGTATGTGAACTTCTTTCATCACGTTGTGACTAACCAATTATCAAATCGAGTGTCTTGTGATGAACATTGCACACTAGCGAAAGTGTGGAGTCCTGTTTGACATTGGTGTCAATGCCTTGTGTGATGAGCTTACCATGAACCATATGTGATTATACCTAGAATTTGCCCCGTTGGTCCGGTTGACTAAGTGATGCAAGCTCTTGAGATGATCTTAGGCAACTTTGAAGAGTGTGAAACAATTTAATATTATACCTAATTTTGTTGACTACCTTGTGAGTGTGTGAACTTTGCTTGAACACCCTTTAAGCCTTAAACCTTTTCTTGGAAGAAACTTGATGAAATTGTGACCTTTCTTTATCCATTACCCATAATCCTCGTGATTTGTGGTTTGTTTGAATAGCCAACTTAGGCCAAAAGCTTAAGTTGGGGGTGTGGTGAAAAGAAAAAGTAAATCAAGAAATGCAAAGAAGTCCCCTTGATCCATGATTTTGAGAAAGATGGAATCCCTCCATACAAAAAAAAAGAGAAAAAGAAGAAAAGAATGAAAAAGTCATGGAATAAAGTTGTGAAAGTGCAAAGAAAATGGGGTGTCCAACAGTCCATGGAAGATGAATAATAGGGTGACTTTTGAGCATGCATGAGAATGATGAAGAAAAGTAAAGAAAGTGTTGTTCATACCACATTTCATAAGGTATACATCCATTGAGCCTAAATGACCATACCTTTGCACTCAACCCCGTTACAAGCCTTGAAAAGACCTTTTTGATCTTGAGTGAGCTAAAACAATTGTTGGTTGGAAAATAAGGGTAAACCTATGGGTTAAATCATGCATTGTGTTCATCTTTTTTAGTGTGAGTGTTGCATTTGATTTCAGAACTTTAAATTGTTGAACTATGTGTGTGAATATGGAATCAGTCTTTGTGTGAAGGCATTTGAGTACTTTTGTTGAGTTTGAACTTGCATTTGAAGCAAGTATTGAAAACTTGAGAATCTTTGGTAATAGTGAGTCACGAATTGAATGTTTGAGTGCAGAATTGATCCTTGCATGAGTAAGTTGAGTCTTTTAGCGTGCATTCCTGATTGAGTCCTGAGTAGCACTATTTGAGGCATCCCTTTTGAACTAATGAACTTGACTTTTACTTGAGGACAAGCAAAAGTTTAATTTGGGGGTGTTGATGAGTCCACAATTTGGACTCATTTAGGGATTTATTAGGTTAGATTTAGTGTCCTCAAATGCTTATTTTGTGCCAATTACTGATGTAAAATCCTTGATTTCTAGGTATTTGGATTGAGGAACAAAGCATGGACCCTAATGAGCAAAAAGGAATAGGCAGCTGAAAGAACGAAGAAAACAAGGCATATTGATCGCCTAATCCATTGGGCGAGTGGCCGAGTGGCCATCGTCTCCCCTAAAGTTCCAGTGTGCCAAGCCCTGAAGGACAAAATCAAGTTGGCGAGAGAAAGGAGCAGTCAGTGTGTCGCCGAACGGTTTCGCGATGCAGTGTTTGAACACCCAAAGTTACAAAACTTGAGGATGCTAAAGGCCAAAGAAAAAAGATGATGGAACTGACCAAAGGGCGGAATGCCGAGTTGATCGACGATCCTGACTTACTGCACCGAATGGCCCTTTGCAGCATATTTTTGGCGACAATAAATACATTTTTGAATTATTATTTTAGAAGGAGTTTTTAGAATATACAATCAGTTTTTCATGATATAGAAATGTAAGTATGGAGACAAAACCTGTTCCATAGCTTTGAAGAACTAAAGTTTTTCATTTTCGAGAAATTGAAAGTGGGTCTTTGAGATTATTCAATTTGGACCTTTGTAAAGACGAAATTAATCTTACCCAATTGATGGAAATACAATTTGGTAACGATTCTATCTTTTTATGATATCTAGCTAAAACCCCAATTCTTGGGGAGTGATTATATGATTATGGATTAATTTAGTTTATGGGTATTTCTAATTGATAGTTTAAATGATATTTAAAAGTTATTTCAATCAGTAATTGTGGTTTAATTTAAAGGGTTGTAGTTGCAAATGCAATTCTACCTTAGTGTTTTTGGATTGCTCAAGAGAGAGGTTTTAAAACAAAGGTTACAAATTTGATGGTCTATGGGTATGGGTTGTCATGGGTTCAGCTCGAGAGAGTGAATCCTAAACCCTTTTCCACACATTCAGCTCGAGAGAGTGAATGGACTAAAGCCTAGGCTGTCCTTAATTGTTGCTTGTTGGTGTTTGAGAGAAACCAACTTGATTAGGGGTAAATTGTTCGAGAGAAAGTTTATCCCCATTAAAGTCTAGCTTAGTTACTGATTTACAGCTATATACTATTAGTTGCAATCACTCATTTGTCTACCTTAGCCTAAATCCAATCACATCCCAAGAACCCGTCTCATTACTTGTTAATTCGTGTTATTTGCTGTTGTGTAGTTGATAATTACAATTTAAAAAAACCCTATTAATTGACATTTGTGTCACCCTTAACTTGAATTATGTTTTTATTCATAAATGTCTATTCCTATGGTTGACTTGAACATATTCACGCTTTTCGATTGATTCTCAAACATGTACCACTCCTCGTAGGATTCGATCCCAACTAATTTAGTTGGGTTATATTACTGATTAACAATCGTTGGCACTTAGAATTGGAAGAAGTGTCCTGATACGTGAAATTAGCTAACACTTGAAAAGCAGCCCTAAACTCCGCATCAGTCACTTCTTTGGCCAAAGGATGGACCGAAACTTGAGGATCTTGGGGAGGATCTTCTTGTTCCACATTCTCCCTCACATTTCTTCTAGCATAAGCTCTTCGAGTGGCCATATCTTTTAGAAAATCCTATAAGGATTAGAAGAGAGACCTCATAGAGCTAAACTCTATCACAGGACTTTAGAGTGATGAAAGAAGTGGAGTTTCCTTATCATCTTGTAGCCTCTCCTTCATAAATGTGATGCGTGATAAACGCTATCAAAGATACTTCATCCAATACTAAATATCAGTCATCGTTTAATAGTAATATAACCCAACCAAGTGTTGGGGTCGAATCCCAAAGAAGTAGTTTTACCTTTAAATTCGAAAATGAAACTTTGACACAATCCCTTCAATGTTGTGATTATGTTTGGCAAATTTCAATCCAACTGCACGAATAAACACGAATTAAACAATTACTAGAGTGGAACTTGGGGAATTGACCAGCCAATTGTCGAATTTTACATTAGAGAGTGAATGTAGATACAAACAATAGGTTATTTTGTTGTGGGTGACCAGGTCGGGCCATATATAAGATAACTTTCTCTCGAACAATTACCTTTTCTATGACGAATTTTCTCGATCTTCATTACTGATCGTAAGTTGCCCAGCCTATTGTCCTCATCAAATCCACTCTCTCGAGCTAGATACAAAGGAAAGATTTCAAATTTCACTCTCTCGAGCTGAAATCCAGGTAACCCACGATTAAAGATGCTAAGATTGCTACCTTGGTTCTGTGCTTCTCTCTCGAGCAAGCTCACAACGTGAAATCAATTACACTAAATATGCAAAACAACTTCAAAATACAGTAACAATTTAGACCCACTTCAAGTTAATCTCCCTATTTGCATTTCAACAAAACACACTTAGCAAAACTACAACAATTGGCTTCATAGTCAAACCCCAATAGAAGGGTTTTAGCAACTCATATCAAAAGTAGAAAAATTAACATCCATTCTTCTTCCCATAAGTAAAAACAGAAAACTGAGAATTTTTATGAAGAAATCATCTAAAAATCTTCTTGATTACAAGATCTCTAAGAATATTTCGATAAAAATCCCTCTCTAGAGCCTTTTGCGGTATCCTCTCTCTAATTTGTTTTTGTTCGCTCCTTTCTGAATACCCTCTCTCCTTTCCAAAAATCAATTTAAATAACTCTAATGTATGAATGCTACCGGCCATTCAGCGAGGTTAGATGGATGTCGCCAATAGGTCGGCGACGCGCCAATCGTTCTTTATCTCGCCTTCAGTGTTCACTCTTTCTTGGTTTGGCTACTGTAACTTTAGGCGATCCAAATTGGGATCGCTAAACACTTCTGTGAATTGCCTTTTGTCTATTATTTGCCTCATCAATGTGTGTTCAGATCTTCTTCAGCAATATTTGGTGATCTGATTGTCCTTCGCCGAATAGATCGGCGACACGCCAACTGGCTCTGCTGCTCGCCAAGATGACCCTGAGTTTAGCTCCAACATTCTGTAAATTTAGGCGGTATCATGGCTGTTCAGCGATCTACCGAATGCTATTTTCTATCGCCAACGTGATCATCTCTTCTAGGGCTTCGCTCAATAGATCGTTAGGCGAGAGCATGGCCATTCGGCGACTCGTCCAATGGTTTAGGCGATCTTCAGTCCTTCTCTTATTCGTTCTTTCAGCTCCCTTGTTCCCTTTTTTGCTTCATAGTGTCCATGATTTGTCCCTAAGTTTATATGTATGAAATTCAAGTATTTAAATCAGTTATCGAGACAAAATGTGCATTTGAGTACATTAATTTTATTAAAAATGAAGCCCTAGATGAGTCCAAATTGTGGACTCATCAACACCCCCAACTTAAACTTTTGTTTGTCCTCAAGTAAAACTCAAGTTTGGCAGTTCAAAAAGTATGTCTTGAACAGTTCTACACAAGGCTCAATCATGAATGTACACACAAGACTCAATTTACTCATGCGAAGATCAAATGTGCACTCAAAGTTTCAAGTTGTAACACACCATTATCGAAGAATCTCAAGCTCACTATACTTGCTTCAAATGCAAGTTCAAGCTCAACAAAGGAAATGAAATGCCTTTACACAAAAGAATGTTTCCATATTCACACACAATGGTTCAACAATTTATAGTTCCGAAATCAAACGCAATGCTCACACTCACAAAAAAGAACACAAGGCATGCTTTCACCCATAGGTTTGCGTTTATTTTCCAATAGACAATTGTTTCAGCTCACTCAAGATCAAAAAGGTCTTTTCAAGGCTTGTAATGTGGGTGTGTGCAACGGTATGGTCATTTAGGCTCAGTGACTTTCATCCTCATGAAATGTGGTGCTCACAACACTTCTTTTCCTCTTCTTTCATCATTTTCTTTAGTGCTCAGAAGTCATCCCATTATTCACTTTCCATGGATTGTTCGGGAACCCCATTTATTTTGCACTTTATTCCACAACCTATTTTTTTTTTTGGAGGGGTTCCATTTTTCTCAAAACCATGGGTTAAAGGAGAATTTTCTTGCACTTCTTGACTTGCCTTCCCTTTTCACCACACCTCCAACTTAGGCTTTTGGCCTAAGTTGGCTATTCAATCAACCACAAATCACGAGGATTATGGATAATAGATTTTAAGAAAGGTCATGTTTTCATCAAGTTTCTTCCAAAGAAAGGTAAGGCTCAAGGGGTGTTCAAAAGAGGTTCACATACTCACAAGGTAGGCCACAAAAGAGGTATATGTCAAATTGGCTCACACTTTTCGAAGTTGACTAAGATCATATCAAGAGATAGTTCATAATTGAACTACAACTGTGAGAGACTTCAATCATCTCAAAATCCAAGATCCTTTATTGTGACTAACTCCTTCATGAATTTGGTGTAACCTAACATTTCTAACAATGCTTAAACTAGAGGGAGATTGATCGATAAGGTCTTGAATACCGATAGAAACTTGTTAAACTTCTCGTTCTCATTCTTTTTCTTGAGGCGTTGAGGAAATGCAGGGGATATTTTAGGTAAAGGCTTCTTGGTTTTTAGGCGGGCTTGTGCTTTTCGTCCTCACTTTGTGGTTCCTTTGTAATGTCATGAGGAATGGTTGTCTCTTCTTCCTCTATATCTTTGCCTTCATTCCACGTGTGCTCTTCTTCACTACCCATCACACCACCTTTTACTTCTTTTCCGCTCTGAGTGACAACGGCCAGTCCTTTATCTTCATCGTCTGTCACCATATTTTATTTCAATTGTATTGAAGGTAAACTCAATTGACCTTCAAGGATTTTGATTGCATCTGCGTTCGAGTTTACTTTATTGTTCAAGGATGAGAAGTCGGCTTTCATCCCTTTCAATAAACCATACGAGCCTTCAACTTTATCAAGAATGTGAGAAAGCAAATCATTCACGCGGGGACTACTTGCACCTCCCCTTGATTTTGGGCTCTCACTTGAAGGAGTGTGGTTCTATTCATATTCATCCTCTCTTCTCTAATACTCGTTTTGCTCGGATAAAGCTTGGTGGCATCTCCTTTGCTCAACCTCCTTATGATGGTTCCAACCTTGATTTCCACATCGCTGCAAATAGCATGTGTAGAAACCCTCCTCACTTCTTTTGGAGTTCCAACCTTGATTCTCCCCAGGCTTTGAATAGCTTGAGGAAGAACCCTTCTCAACTCTGAACACTCCATGAGTTCCCTTCATGTGTTCCTACAGAACTTCCATTTGGTTCAACATCTTCTTCATGTTTTCATTCATCTCTTTTTCTTTATCTATTTGCTCTTGTGTTAATCTAAAATTAAATTGAGAGACTTGATCCCCTTTGGTGTACCACGCTTGGTTTATTCTAGTCATGTCATCGAGAAGAAACGAGGCTACCTCAAATTATTGTAAAATTATTCCTCCTCATACCAACTGATCAGCCACTCCTTTATTAACCGAATCGAGCCTCCGGTAAAAATATTGAAGTAACAAATTGGTTAGCAGCCCATGAGTTGGGCATTTAAGCAGGAGCTTCTTGAATCTCACCCATGTTTCATGGAGCGGTTGCCCCTCCCGTCGCTTGAAACCTTGAATTTCATCTCTATGTTTCATCATCCTTGATAGAGGGGAGAATCTTGTGTTAAATGTTATAACCAGCTCCTCCCATGATGTGATGGAATTGTTTGGTAACTCGGTTAACCACTTATTAGCTTCTCCCATTAAAGACAAAGGGAATAACCACAGCCGAATTGACTCTTGCAACACACCTTTGAATGAAAAAGGGCTGCAAACCTCTGTAATGTTTCTCACATGCTCGTGCGGGTCTTCGCGATCGAGACCTCCAT
>NW_026035641.1:0-216 GCF_019186545.1 Solanum stenotomum
TAATAGAGACAAGACAGATATGACAATAACAAATTAACAATTATATGTCATTGACTAGCAAGACCATAAAGAAAAGTTTTCTACAATATAAATGTGTAACACTGCAAAAGTTCATCAAAAGAAAAAATTAAATCAAACAAAATCTCTTATCAATATTTTATGATGGTTACCAAAATATTTTCAAAATTTCAGTTTCTCAATCTCTTATGTCTCTTT
>NW_026035642.1:0-608 GCF_019186545.1 Solanum stenotomum
GATAATCAAACAAGGAATGGAAATAAAAAGGAAAAGGATATGTGGATTAAGATTCAAGCTATTGAACTTATGGGGAACAAGGGGCTAAGACCGTCACCTACCAATTGAGTTCAACAACCTAAACTAAACCCAAGCAAGGAAAATCGAAGGAAACTAAGAACCACAAATGGGTAACCCTTTGATTAATCAAACTCAAAGAAGCTAACTATCAATTCTAAGAGTTAACCACTGATCACTCACTAATTCCTTAAGGGAATTACACTAAGCACTAAAGCTAGCAACTACAATTTGAGAGTATTCAACTTCAATATCGAACATTCAACATACTAAGTCTTCCAAATGACAAATGACTACTATTACACTAAGGAAATAAAGAAGTCACTTTCCTTACAATTTTACCCTTAATGATATAAGGGCCTCGTTTGGTTTTCTTTCTTTTGTTAGTTCTTGAATTTATGAGATGGCCATTTGAACACATGACCTCTTTCTTTCTCTTCACTTTGATGAACCTTAAACACATTATATGTCTTTATTTGGCGTCCATAAGCTCCTCTAAAGCTCTATGATGTATGCTATTCATGCCGTTGTCATCAGTTTTCCGTATTTGA
>NW_026035643.1:0-1005 GCF_019186545.1 Solanum stenotomum
GAACTTGAACTTGAACTTGAACTTAGAACCTGAACTTGAACTTAGAACCTGAACTTGAATTTAGAATTTGAACTTGAAATTAGAACTTGAACTTGAATTTAGAACTTGAACTTGAACTTAAACTTAGAATTTGAACTTGAACTTAGAACTTGAACTTGAAATTAGAACTTGAACTTGAATTTAGAACTNGAACTTAGAACTTGAACTTGAAATTAGAACTTGAACTTGAACTTGAACTTGAACTTGAACTTGAACTTAGAACTTGAACTTGAAATTAGAACTTGAACTTGAACTTAGAATTTGAACTTGAACTTAGAACTTCAAATTAGAACTTGAACTTGAACTTAGAACTTGAACTTGAGCTTGAACTTGAATTTAGAACTTGAAATTAAACTTAGAACTTGAACTTGAAATTTGAACTTCAACTTGAACTTAGAATTTGAAGTTAAACTTAGAACTTGAACTTGAAATTAGAACTTGAACTTAGAACTTGAACTTGAACTTAGAATTTGAACTTGTACTTAGAACTTGAACTTGAAATTAGAACTTGAACTTGAATTTAGAACTTTAACGTGAACTTAGAATTTGAACTTGATCTTATAACTTGAACTTAGAATTTGAAGTTAAACTTAGAACTTGAACTTGAACTTAGAACTTGAACTTGAACTTGTACTTAGAACTTGAACTTGAAATTAGAACTTGAACTTGAACTTGAAATTAGAACTTGTACTTGAATTTAGAACTTGAACTTCAACTTAGAATTTGAACTTGAACTTAGAACTTGAACTTAGAACTTGAACTTGAACTTAGAATTTGAACTTAAACGTAGAACTTGAACAAGAACTTGAACTTGAACTTAGAACTTGAACTTGAACTTAGAACTTAAACTTGTACTTGAATTTAGAACTTGAACTTCAACTTGAACTTAGAACTTGAACTTAGAACTTGAATTTGAAATTAGAACTTGTACTTGAATCTAGATCTTGAACTTGAACTTAGAATTTG
>NW_026035644.1:0-1005 GCF_019186545.1 Solanum stenotomum
ACCGGATGCTCTATATAAGTGTATGGGCGATAGAGGCCGGACCTCAAACCGGATGCTCTATAAATGTGCCAATGTAGCTGCTGAAAGAGTCTCAATTGATCCATACTCATAAATATCCGCGGAACGCCGTCCACACATAGCCAATCAATGTAAGTCCTTGGAACCAAATCGAAAACCAAATTCAAATCGCGAAGTAGAATTAGTGTCGCTGACGTAACTCGTGAAGCCGTAATATCAGGAAAAAAATAAGAATAACTATAGTCGGAGAAAGAGTATCGCTTAACTAAGGCCCAAACTATCAGACTCAAGTTTGCTACACCAGTCTACAGGGATCTAAGCCGGCCGAGCGAAGTCGGGGCAAAACTAAGTCCTATCGGATCCGAATCATGTATTTCTAAGGCAAGCCCTAGTCAAACCTAAACTAAGGCCCAACATGCTTCAAATAAATAGTAATTAAGCATGCAAGCACTCCACATAGCGAGGAGGGTCCGTTAATAACCCAAAGCATGCTCACAGTTACCCGAGAATTCCCGAAATAGGCCGAAAACATGATTTCTTAACACCTATGTAGGATTCAATAACTACCCAACCCAAATCCCAACTAATCAACATGCATTCACATTTTCGAGCTCAATCTAAGAGAGGAAAAACCGTAGCCTACCTTTAAGCCGATCACACGCGCTCCAAAATTACTTCTCCAGAGTTTTCCCTTTCCGAACGGTCTCGAAACGCTGCCCCGCTATCAAAAATAGAATCACAACGTTATTACAGTCGTTTAGACACCAAAATCACAACAAACGGAGACGGGTCAATTTTGGAGTCAAAACGGGAATCGTGGGACCCGCGCAGGAAATTCCGAAATTAACCCCAAAAGTGGGTCCTAACCAGTTCCCCCAGCTCATGTCCCAAAATGGGACACAATTCGAGGCTCGGGAACAACACAATATCAACAAGCAACTAAAACCCAATTTTTCTCAAAAATTTAGAAATGGGACAGCAGCTAAT
>NW_026035645.1:0-444 GCF_019186545.1 Solanum stenotomum
TTCAAAAGTTCAGTGACCCTTTTGACCTTGACTAGAAAAATAAAACCTCATATTAAGTACAATCATGCCTACAACAGAAGAAGAATTTGCACGTACAAAAAATATTTCTTAGCAACATGATTTATATTTGTTTTCGGTATTGGATTGATAATTTTTGTTAAGAGGAAACCTTGTATTTCAGGGTGAAAGAGACAAGGAGTATGTATTATTAGCTCTGTTTCAATAAACTAAGCAATTAGGCACTGAAAATTTCTCACATTCCGTACAAGCTCCAACTAGCATTTGGCCTAAACTACAATGAAGACGACTGAGAATTACAATAAACTGAACATTGAGATAGAAAAAAATATAAAATATCACTTTCACCTAGCATTTGTCCTGAATCATTATAATAATTATTTATGATATAAAATCCGGAAAACAATTAGAAAAAATGTGAAAGAT
>NW_026035646.1:0-797 GCF_019186545.1 Solanum stenotomum
TTACAAAAAAGTACTTCAAAATTATACTCTGCTACAGGAGAACCTTTGAAAATAAATTATAAGCTTTCTAAAGCCCACATTTGCAATAATGGTATCTGTCTAACAAATGATTTTGTTATCACTGAGGATATTAATGAAGATATCATTCTTGGAATACCTTTTATCACTCAGATAAAACCTTATTTTACTGACCTTGATGGTATTACCACTACTATTCTTGGAAAAGATTTGCATTTTCCTTTTGTTAAAACCCTTTCACAAGATGAAAGTAATTTTGTAAGAAAAAACACTGTTTTCAGGATTAATAACCTTTCACAACATATCACCTTTTTAAAGGATGAAATTCGTGTTAAGAAAATCGAACAGATTTTAAAAACCCCGGAGATAGTTACTAAAATAGCTAATCTTCAAGAAAGATTTGAAAAAGAAATATGTTCTGATTTTCCTAATGCTTTTTGGGAACGCAAAAAACATATTGTGGATTTACCATACGTCGAAGGATTTAATGAACAGGCTATTTCCACTAAGGCAAGACCTATTCAGATGAATCATGAGATGATGGAATTTTGTAAAAAGGAGATTGATACTCTTTTGAAAAATAAGATTATTAGAATTTCTAAATCTCCATGGAGTTGCTCTGCTTTCTATGTCAACAAAAACGCAGAGAAAGAAAGAGGAGCACCAAGACTTGTAATCAATTACAAGCCATTAAATTCCGTTTTGAAATGGATCAGGTATCCCATACCTAACAAAAGAGATCTTTTGAAACGAACTTTTAAAGCAAATATATACAGCAA
>NW_026035647.1:0-4753 GCF_019186545.1 Solanum stenotomum
TCCAAGCTTTTTACAGATGAGTTTGAAACCTCTACTGGTGAATTTTGCTAAAATTCAAATCTTTTACCTATGAAACTTCAGCACACTGTGCTGAAGTTTTGCCATTAAATTCCAATAGAAATTACCAATCATACAATAATGGACAACAGGCCACCCAGTCCCCTCATTTGCTGCATCAAAAACTATTCTATCATTATTTACTGGTTTTTTGAATTCAAGTTTTCAATCAATGAACATGAATTTATTTATTTTTTATTATTTAATTTGACCAATGAACATGAAATATTTATTTTATTTTTTATTTTTTTTAAAGCAAATTTTTTATCCTAGGATCATTTTATTAAAATCAATATGTACACAATACTAAAAAGAACAAGACATGATCCATAAGTGGACCCAATCCAAATAAAATAATAAGCACAACTACCCTACTCTTAGCTAATCCTCGTCTCTTTCCAAAAAGCTCTAATCCCTTTTTTTTCTTCCTTTTCACCGACGCTGCACTTCTTGGTAAGCATTTCTGCCTTGTTTCTTCCTTCTTCTTCATTCTTTGAGCTGATTCTTTTTTCCTTTCCAGGTGATGTGAGAACGCCCAAGACCAATGACTCACAAGGGTAAAATAGGAGTAATAGTGTTATTTATGCATTGATTTTGTGAAATGACAAATATTAAATATTATATATTTTTAATAAAAATAACATATAAATAAAACGGAGGAAATATATATATCTAGGTTGGTCCCGCATAAAATAATTTGTCTCAAGAAGATGTCTTTAATTTCATCACGTGTTTTTTTATTATTATTTTGCTTGCGCCTTTTCATTGAATGAAAAGCTAGGCAAGCCGAACTATAGGTAGTCTCAAAAGAAATTAACTATTATTCATTCACAACTGGTCGTGGATAAGAAAATTACATCATAGGCTTATTTTTAGAAATATTTATTTTTCTTAATTTAATTATTATATTTTCATATTTAATGATTAATGATTAATGATTTTTCATCTTGTCTACTTGTTTTTTTTTTTAAAAGACATTTTACTGATCTAAAGTTTATTTCTTTAAAATAACGTTTAAATATTTTTAATACATCGACTTTGAGTATTATTTAAACTGACATATATATAATGGTATATGGATCAAAGTGTGTTTTCAATAATTTGTGTTGTTGATGAAAGAACTAAGAAGAGAAAACACAATCTGAGGCAATGGAAACACCTATTCAGAAAAAAAAATATTCATGTTACGAAGAAGACTTAATAAGTTATGAATAATGTTTTTATGAGATTAATTAGTCTAGAATATTCTAAAAAGAAAAAAAGTTACCGTTAATGATTGTCTTAATTTGCTTTAATAGCGTTGATGGCGAAAAGCTAAAAATTATGAGGACGAAGAAAGCGGGGAAAGAACACTTCATATTTTTGGTATCCAAATAAGAATTTGTACAAAGAATCAAGAAAAGAAATCAAAATATAAAAATAATATATTCAACGTAATACAGTATAATGTTATTTCAAAATATGATCTTTTATTTCATTTATTTTGCACGATATGTCCCTCGAAATGGTACATCCTCTTTAATTTCTTATTCTTTCTCAATTCACATAACACTTGTCACAACCATGTCTCAGAACCATGCAAATGACAGGTTCACACAAATAATGAGGAGATGACCATTTTCATACCATTGCACAATTCACAACAACATAATCATGATACAACATCAACAATGATTCAACAAGCCTTTCAAACCATTCTCAACACATCACACACAAACAATTAATCACATTGCCTTTTATTACCCCCTTTTTCATCATTAGAATTAATCAATGTGGACAAGTCAATCCATCACCAAGTCNTACAAGGAAATACACGAATTTCATACACTTAACAAGGATTTAGAAATCCACTTGCTTCAAACAATCAAGCAATCACTCCGGTAGTTGAGTCTTCCTCTTTCGTTGTACTTTCAAATCAATACAATCTATTCAAATCAATAACCACAATAAGACTTCAAAACTAACAACACTCATATTACTGTGTTTAGCCTTGACCTAAAAATTGACCCCAATATAATCAAGTTTGTAAATCTTGATGCCAATTAACATTTCAACTATTATATTTCCAAGTTTCAAGTCTAGGGTTAAATTCAGTTTTCCCAATATCCTAATTCAAATGGTATTCATACACCTAATAATTAATCTCAATATATTAAGAACTGAATTTATAATATAATAAACGACTAATATTATTAATTTGGAAGCCACTATTACAAAAACAAATCAGTGGCGGCGACATCATGACCCCACTGTCAAAATCTTTCATGTAAATCCCCATCCTATAATTCATGATTCTAATGATTTCCTACTCGTCGGTGATTCAATTCCCTGGAATCCTTTCGCTACCAAACAAAAATCAAAGTTCTTATCAGTTCATCCCCACCCAAACCAAAAATATTACTCCCTCCGTTTCAAAAAGATTGGTCTGGTTTGACTTGGCACAAAGTTTAAGAAATTAAAAAAGACTTTTGAATTTTGTGGTCCTAAATTAAAGTTATGTCAAATGTACAAAATTGCCCTTAATCTTGTGTTGGAGATAAGAGGCTGCATTCACACAAAAAGGGAACCACTCATGTTAACATTGTAAACCAAGATAAGAAAGAGGAGAATGGACTCCTTACAGACAAGTTGGGCCAGCTATCTATTGGGCTCGTTTGATTTGAATTGATCTGATATTGGAATTAACAACTCACAAGATATACACAGCTCACAAGATACACAGCTGTAGAAAGAATAATTATATATATGGTAAAGAATAAAATCATCCAGAATTAGAGTAAATACATTGATTCTGTTTTACATTTCCTTTTCAGCAATTACATGTATAAATAGTGCTAGAAATCTGTACATTAATAATAAGAAAATACAGAAAATTTTCCATACATTTTGTCTTATATTTCTACATGGTATCAGAGCAGTAACATCATCTGCTAGCTCACATCTTTTTAACTCTTCGATTATTTTGTTCTTCATTCCTTTCAAAGATGCCAAACTCCACTTCTGAGAGCACTGAAGGTACTCCTAATACAAGTGTTCAACAAGACAATGGAATCACCATTGACAATTCTCATCCATACTTTCTTCATCCATCTGATGCACCAGGAATGGTCCTGGTCAATACTCTTTTTGATGGCAAAGGATATCCAGGATGGAGAAGGTCTATTCTTATCTCTCTTTCAGCAAAAAACAAGTTGGGTTTCATAGATGAAGCCTGTCCTGCTCCACCCTTGACTGATCCGACCTTTAAACTCTGGAGTCGGTGCAATGATATGGTAACATCTTGGCTTTTAAATTCTCTTTCTAAAGACATTGCTTCCAGTGTTCTTTATTCCAGAACAGCCAAAGATCTTTGGTCAGATCTTGAACATAGATTTGGCCAGCCCAATGGGGCAAAATTGTATCATCTGCAGAAAGAATTAGTAGATTTAATCCAAGGATCTACTGATATTGCTGGATACTTCACCAAGATGAAAAGGTTATGGGATGAGTTAGACACTCTAAACGCTAATATGCTTTGCACCTGTGAGTGTTCATGTGAAGGAAAAAAGAAGATGATTCAATTCAAAGGAGATGAGAGGCTCATTCATTTCCTCATGGGACTGAATGATACTTATGCACCCGCCAGAAGCAATATTCTTATGCTTAATCCATTACCCACTGTGAACCATGCATATTCTCTCTTGATGCAGGATGAAAATCAGAGAGAAAATCATCAATCTTCTCAGTTTCCTGGAGATAGCTCTTTCTTCATGGTAGGAAAATCAGCTATCTCAGAAAATCAACTCAACACTCAACAGAAAAGTGGATCTGGATCTGGATTCAACTATCAACAGAAGCCTGAAAATACTTATTTCAAAGGAAACACATCTTACAAAGGAAAGAAAAGCAACCAATTATGCAATTATTGTAAGATGACTAATCACACTATCGATAATTGTTACAGGCTAATAGGTTTCCCAGCAAATTTCAAGTTCACCAAATCCAAGAGATTTCAGGGAACTGTGAGAAGCAACTCTGCAACTTCAATGGAAGAACCAGATGGGAATCAATCTATTCTTGCTTCTTCTGAGAATCCTAATGTTGCTCAACAACTCTCCCCAAATCAATTCACTCAGCTTGTTCATCTCTTAAAACATATTCAAGAAGGAAAACCTGTTGGATCAGAAGTCAATGTCAACTCGGCTGCTGGTATATTTTTTGAACATTCGCCCTCTTGTTATTCAGTAGATAATTCAAATTCCAAATCTTGGATTATTGATTCAGGGGCCTCTAAACATATGTGCTTTGATCCTAACTCTTTCTTATCTCTCATTCCCTTACGTAAGCCTTTAATGGTCAGGTTACCTAATTCATCTAGCGTAAAGGTTACTCATGCAGGATCTATTTCTCTTTTGCCTGATTTTATACTCACAAATGTCCTTCATATTCCAAGTTTCAGATATAATTTACTCTCAGTTCATAAACTATATCTATCTTTCAAGTGTGTCATGATGTTCACATCTACCGGTTATCTTTTGCATGGCCCTTTCTTGAAGAGCCCTCAAGTTTTTGGTGAAGTCAAAGATGGACTATACATTTTAGAGCCTACTGGGACTCAACCTGTTGCTACAAATAATATAGTTTCATTTCCTAAGAGAGCTAGTTCTCATTCTGTTTCAGATTCAGTAGTTCGTTTCCCAAGAGATTTAATTCTCAT
>NW_026035648.1:0-256 GCF_019186545.1 Solanum stenotomum
AATTCATTTTCTGGGAAAAATTCCGACTCCTTGAGGTCGGAATTTGATTTACCCGCAAATCGCAAACCGACCTCCGGATGTCGCTTTTAAAAGTAATTAGATGAAATAAAAATACCGACCTCCGGATGTCGCTTTAATTAATAGTCGAAATAAAAATACCGACCTCATGAGGTCGGTTTTTTAATTACATACTATTTAATTTTTATCGACATTCGGAAGTCGGTATTTTGAAATATTTAATTGAGAAAAAGTTCCG
>NW_026035649.1:0-157 GCF_019186545.1 Solanum stenotomum
TCTTTTTGTGGTATGCCAACGTGTCTATACAGGTATGCATAGATGTAATTGTTCAAAGACTTGGGGATGCTACAGCAGCTGCAATGTACAAGCTACTCTTCAGCACTCTCAGTGGCAAGGCATCAGCTGTTTCTCTATATGCCCTGCCTATGTGATA
>NW_026035649.1:276-1694 GCF_019186545.1 Solanum stenotomum
TTTTTTTTTTATTAACATGCACATTTTGAAATCCTCTATGATACTCAGTGAAACGACTGGATTGGGGGAAGAGGGCCATAAAATAGATGCTGAAATAGTATCACTACGGGCAGCTTTTACGCCCGTAGTGAAGAGAACTAACACAATCCTCATGGAAACCAAAACAAGACAAAGATAAGGAAAACATGTAATGAAGTTCATATTTAAAACTACAAATGGTAGGCATTTTCTGACTATAATCTAAACAAAATGGAAACTTAAATTTAATTCAAACGCAACGTTGAGCAGTGAAAGGAGAGCAAAGTCGGAGCATGAAGAAAAAAGCAGCCTAATACCATTGGATCGAACTTAACTTTGACGTGAACACTAAAATTTTGTCTTATCTCGACTTAAGGGTAAGGATGATGAACACAACAAACAGTCGCCTAGTTAGAATGGAAGGAACTTTAACAAAGAAAACAACACAAAATAATACTTCAGCAACTTGAAACATGTAGCTTTTTGACTCGTTTAAACTCAACTTCTTAGTTACAGCAAACTGGAAACAAATAACTCGTAATGTAAGATAACAGGGCATGTACGACCATTTATGCTTTCCTATAGAAAATGATTTCGGACTTCATGACTGAACCACGACTTTCACAGCAACCAAAACAGTGAAATAAGAGGACTTACAAGGAGACAACAGGCAAGCAAATAACATGAATAGCAAACAAGATACACCACTGATTTACAGTCTAATAATAAGTCGAAACACTTTCAAAAATTTCTAACATCTGAACGAATTACAAAGATCAAGAAGTAAACAGTCCACACATCACTTGAGCAGCAAGATAACAATATCCAACCATGAAACTAAATTACTGTTCATTTTCAGCCAAGTTTTCCCTTCTAATAAGAAATGACATGTATATATTCTGATAGGTTTCAAAGTTTTGGACTTACATGGACAATTCGAGAGCATTCGCCAACAAAAGATTTACCATCATGACCATGCGTATGGACGTGTAAATGTAACTCGCTTGGTGTTGGATCTCGACCCTTTTCAATAGCCTTTACAAAAGAAAAATCACTGTTTAGATACAAAAATATCAATTGCATAATGTGTATTTAGATACAAGTGTATATATCAGACAACCTAAAGATGTTACTTATATAATTTGTGAAATATATACTTACAAGTTTCTTGCGATGCTCTCCAATTGAGATAGAGCCACCTGTGTGAGTCCCAGCAGCAACTTCACGGCCGCCACGACGATTCTTTGCATTTGTTTCTGACTTTTTCTTGGACTCATTACTTCCCCAAAGTTGTGTCCATCTTTCCCAAACATGCTCAGGTACAAAACCTGGCCTAACTCCTCTCCCTTTTATTTTAGAAATAAAATTTCTATATTTTATAGCAGCCTTGACCAACCAGT
>NW_026035650.1:0-809 GCF_019186545.1 Solanum stenotomum
TTGGCATCACAGCATTGTTCCCTTTTGGAACCTTTTTCGAGCATGGCAGCAGGGACCCTTTCGCACCATTGTCTTTCTTCAAACTTGCAATGGTGGCTCTAAACGTCGACTCCTTCTTCCTAGGGTTTTTCTCGAGCTGCATGGCCGTTAGGCGAACTTGTCCTTCCGTCTTCGGCATCTTGACCATGGGCACCATACATGATCTTCCTTGCTCCATGACTAGAAGTCGTTGGAGGTAGGGGTCGATCACCGCGTGGCACTGCTGGAAGAACTCCTGCCCAAGAATTATGTCAAAGAGATCTAAAGGAGCGACAGTGAAGTTAGCCTTACCTTGCCACTCGCCTAGCGTGATGCTCACTCCATGCGCAGCTCCGCTCACAGAAGTTGGGGGTGCGTTGACCGTCCTGAGTTGGGCGTTACTTGGTTTGTAACTTAGCCCCAACCTTGTTGCTGCCTTTTTGGTCATGAGATTGACCTCTGCACCCGTGTCGACCAAAGCACAAGCGGGTTTTCCATTGATCTTAAGGTCGACATACTGCGCGCCGTATCCTCTTGGCTTCTCTGGCTGCTTCGTGATGGCTCCGCATAGTCCTATCAAGCCCAACTGCGTCGTCCCTTCGCCTTGTCCTTGCTCCTGGGCGTCTTTCTCCTTCCGCTCTCGTAGGATGGCACCAAGGCTCTTCAGTTCAGGGCACCTTGCATAACCATGTGGCCCGCCGCATATGTAGCAGCCACCTTTGTTGGCAACCTCTAGCTTCCTCTCCGTGTTGCCATGATGTCTAGACTTCTTGCCATCGGACTTATAGGTG
>NW_026035652.1:0-518 GCF_019186545.1 Solanum stenotomum
AGGTTTATGGTTTAGGGTTTAAGGTTTACGATTTAGGATTTAGGGTTTAGGGTTTCGGATTTAAGGTTTAGGATTTATAGTTTACGTTAGGGTTGAAGGTTTAAGGTTTCGAGTTTAGAGTTTAAGATTTAACTTTTAGGATTAGGGTTTAGGGTTTAGGAATTATGGTTATGGTTTTAAGGTTTAGGGTTTAGGTTTTAGGGTTTAGGGTTTAGCGTTTAGGGATTTAGGGCTTAGGGTTTAGGGGTTAGGGGTTAGGGTTTAGGGGTTAGGGGTTAAGGTTTAGGGTTTAGGGTTTAGTGTTTAGGGTTTAGGGTTTGTGGTTTATGGTTTAGGGTCAGGGTTTGGGGTTAGGGTTTAGGTTTTAAGGTTTAGGGTTTAGGGTTTATGGTTAAGGGTTTAATGTTTAGGGTTTAGGTTTTGGCTTTTAGGGTTTAAAGTTTAGGGTTTAGGGTTTAGGGATTTAGGGTTTAGGGGTTAGGATTTAGGGTTTAGGGTTTAGTGTTTGGGGTTTAGGG
>NW_026035653.1:0-280 GCF_019186545.1 Solanum stenotomum
TCTATTTCTTTCTATTAATATTTCTTTTTGTTATATAATATTTTCTATTTCTACTTTCTATTTACTTCATACTATATATATATCATACTATAGAAGTGGTGGTCAATATCATACTATAGAAGTGGTGGTCAATACTACCAAATTATTGTGTCTTTGACAACATTACCCTTCACTTCATACTATAGAAGTGGTGGTCAATACTACCAAATTATTGTGTCTTTGACAACATTACCCTTCACTTCTATTAATATAATAATCATACTATAGAAGTGGTGGTCAA
>NW_026035654.1:0-574 GCF_019186545.1 Solanum stenotomum
TACGGTCCGTCGATTGGGTCCGTAGGTCTAGTCTACCCGACAGGGCTTCACTAAAACGGGCATAACTTTTTACTCGGAGGTCAAAATTTAGCAAACTCAGTGGCGTTGGAAAGATAATTCAATTATCTATCTAACCATAGGTCATGGGACACATAATTCATTTTGTGCTAAGAGTTATGACCATCTGAAGTTGACCCATTAATATTTTTTAGCTAACTGGCTGCTGACCCTCATCTACGGTCAGACCTACGGACCGTGGATCGAATGACGGTCCGGGCTGGTCGACCGTAGTTTGTGTCAGAGGATGGGTAAGGGAAGTCACGATCCACGGACACAGACCACGGACCGTGGTCTGATCTACGGACCGTGGGTCTGTCCGTGAGTCGGGACTTAGCCAATTTTCTGAGCTAGTTTGTGAAGGGGTTGCTGTGGTGAATCACGGACCACCAGCACGGGCCGTGGCCTGACCTACGGTCCGTGGATGGTGACCATAAGTTGCACCTGCAACTTCTCAAAATCTGCATTTTTTTATCCGTTTCGAATACAGGGTGTTACAGGAGAGTTAGCGTGAGCG
>NW_026035655.1:0-574 GCF_019186545.1 Solanum stenotomum
ACTCAATCTCAAGCTTCAATTCTCCGTCTCAATCTTCATCAAGGATTCTCCAAAGTTGAGGTATGTGGGTTTGATTGTGGAAATCTTCCTTTCCACAAGTCCAACCATTTATTCTCTATTTTTACTTCAAGTTATGGGTCCTTATGGTTATTATGAACTCTTGAAGTATGAAATTACTACTACACACCCTATTATGGTATATTTTGCATATTATCATGAAATGGAATTTTTATGTGATGTTTATGGTTTTCATGCTTCCATGATCAAATTATGAAGGTTGATTTATATATATGTTTGTTGTTGGTGGGCTGATTTATATGGATTTTGGAATTGGTTGGACTTAGTACTCTTGAAATACATGATTTTCTTTACATGAACAATAGCCCATCATGTGTTTGATAAAATGCCCACTTATAGAATTCTTAGGAAATGGAATGTCCAATGTACGTCCTATGAGTCGGATGGTCATATAATCATTAAAATGATGATGAAATGGATACATGTATATGATTTTCTCTATATAAGTGTTGTGAATCGACCAAGCCTAGCTCGGGGCGTTTTAGGCCCGGGTAAC
>NW_026035656.1:0-17664 GCF_019186545.1 Solanum stenotomum
TTCCTGTTGTAATAAGCAGTGTATATAATTTTTTTATGCTTTTTTAACATTGCAAAAGTGAACTTGCTGTAATATAGTGCAACTTTCAGTAATTTGTTTAGAAGAGTTTTGTGGATTCTCAGAGTTGCATTTTCCAACCTCTGTGTTTGTATGTTTGTGCACTTTTTCATCTATGCATAGTTAGACTATATGACTTAAATGACGTCCAATTACATTTGGGGGAATCTGTTACGTTGACAAGACGAGCTCAACCCATGCTCTTCAAGCCTAAAAAATCTGCTAGAATTACTTGAAGATCAAAGTATGCTCAAGCCCTAGTTTGTGCCATTATAAAAGAGCTTTTATACGACTAAAAGAAGAAGAAAAAAGAAATACACTGAGAAGCTCAATTCTTTCAGTGGTGATCTGCAAGTTATCCGCAAACCAATAAGTCTTTGTCTCCAAGTGGTGAGTCGCATATCTCGGTTGTGATCAAAGTTTGGCTTGGCATTCGTAGTGAAATTCCAGCAAGTATTCCGTCCATTCAAGATCGAAAAAATTTAGAAAGTGAAATAGTTTTAATCATTCCTTAGGGGTTGAACCTTTCTCTCCTATTATGTCACATGAAGATACAAATTCAAAAAGAATTAATTTGTTTGTCTTTTTATTATTACTAGTTTCTGAAAACATGCCTTGCACATATATCCCTTATTATTTTCATACAATTTGTACATGCCTAATTTTATATTCTAACCCATGTTTCCAAAGACCATTATTTTTTATAAAATTTGTACATGCCTAATTTTATGTATATTCTACTATGTGTTTAGTCAAACACAACAATATCATCTAATTTTTTAATACAATTTTAGTTATTACTCTCACCGTTTCTTTTTAGTTGTCATATTGCGTTTTTTTAGAGTCAATTTGACTAATTTTTAAAGTTAAATTAGATTACACTAATTTGATATTTTGAAATAAGAATTTAAATATTCAAAAACTATATAAAAAGTAGTATAGACTGTAAATTTTTTTCATATTAATACGACGGAAAAATACATCTTAAAATATTAGTTAAAGTTTATATCGCATGACTATTAAAGAAAATAGTGACAATTAAAGAAAACAAGGGAGTAGGAAATATTGAATTGTATAAAACTAATTAAGATAATGTAACTTCTAAATGGTATATAATGAATTTCTACTCTACATTTATCAATAAAAAAATTAACAACATTGTGGGGATATATTATTGGAGTTATTGGTATAAAATTAGCGTTGATACTTATAATATTTAAAAAATGATTAAAACTAAATAGGATCGACTTGTTTTTTACCAACAAAAAAAAAAGGTATAAGTATACAAATAACAATGTACCACATTCGAGGCAACCATGTTATTCCCATATATACAAGTCCAATAATTCCATTATCTTTTAGAATGTGATAAATAATCTTCAAGTTTAATCAAAAGTATACAATTTTGATTTTGTTAAAAGATGCAATAAGAAAATAACAAAAAAAAAATCATATAGAAAATACCTTTTCAAGAAGTAGCATATAGTAGGCAACCAAGAGTACATCCTCATGTTGGTTCACTATCACATCAAAAGTTTAATTATGCTATAAACTCTTCGTGTATTGAGAAAATGGATGAAAAGGTTGGATATATTTTATTAGGAAAACAAATCCTTGATTGATTACATGTACATTTCAAATGTTAATATTGCGGTAAAGGTTGGAAGATGAAGCAATTCAAAATTGACATTAAATAAACATATTATTAAAGAAGCACTATACATACATAGTTCAGAAATAGTAAATACACATTATTAAATCTATACGAATTCAAGATATACGTTTCACAAACTATAGGGAGAAGCCTAAGCATCCAAGTTATTCATATACTAATGGCATACGACTTAAATGTGTAGTCTCTTACTTATTTATTAACTAGTCTCTGGCACGCACAAAGCGCGTGTACCTTATACGTCAATAAGTAAAAACTCTTATAAAGTTAAATAAATATTATTTTAAAATGTAATACCAACTTAACCTCAGTTAGAGCTGTCAATATGGGCTAGCCCACCCCATCCGGGCTAATACATACAGGCTTTGACATTTTACGGGTCAGGCCAGGCTAGCCCATTTTTGGTGTGGGCCAGAAAACGGTCGGCCCAACCCACAAGTACGTGGGCTACAGGCTTGCCGAACCAGCCCACTTTTTTAAAAGTTATATATTTTTTTATAATTATTAAATTAAATTATAAATTATAATTTAAAAATATTATCATAAATATCGACAAAACAATATTACATGGTGTTAATGTTACTACTTGTTAATTAAATCCACAAATAAAATTATCTTTATAATATTTATTAAGTTTTTTTCAAGTAAAAGTATAAATATCTAAATAGAAATATTAACCTGTTTTGCAATGATCACAATAAAACACAAAAAATACGACAATATTCCAACCATAAAAATGTAAAAAATAAACTCCTTAAAAAATCATGAAACTTATAGCGTATCTAACACTTCATGATCATCTTCATCAAGCATATCTGAATCAACTTGTGGGAAGGTTGTCTTAACATCTTCATTTTCATATGCAATTTATATGCGGTTTCAATTAGTTAAATATTAAAAATAACTAAATTGAGAATTATAATATTTAAATGTACACAAAAATATATTACCAGTTTGAGAAAAACCATGTAACCAGTTTCGAGTAGCAACAAATGTTTGGACATTTTCATGGTGGATGCAACTTCTATACTTAGTGATTTCCTAAAAAACTTTAAATACATTTTGAGTTTGGATCTCTTTAATTTTAAATTTTAATATTATATTATATTTTTTAATTAATTTGTATTAGCCCACGGGTCGGCCCTACCTATATTTCTCAAGCCCGACAAATCAACAGGCTTATTCAGGCNTACTAATGACATACGACTTAAATGTGTAGTCTCTTACTTATTTATTAACTAGTCTCTGGCACGCGCAAAGCGCGTGTACCCTATACGTCAATAAGTAAAAACTCTTATAAAGTTAAATAAATATTATTTTAAAATGTAATACCAACTTAACCTCAGTGAATCCATCTTACTATTTTCTTCCTTTAAAAACAAGGGTGAAATTATAACATTATAATATTAGATCAATCTTGTGCATAACTTTAAAACAATGAACCAAACCTTCCAAATATAATTTATAAAAAAGCACAAAATGTAGAATCAAATGAATTTGATTCATTTAATATAAGGCAATCAAACTTGATCATTGTAGGACAATGTAGAAGTCATACTTGATATTTCTAACCTTATGAATTCATCTTTCTCAAAATTCTTTTCGGTGTTTCTAAATAAAGTTAAGATGTCAAACTTTCTATACACTCTATTATCAATCTCATATCATAGATAGACTGATTTGAAAAAATATATATATTAATGATCAAAATCTTACTAACAAATAATAGAAGATGGAAAGAAAGGAGAAAAGAAGGAACTTTACCATAGGAGTACGTAGAACTGCTAGTGGAAGAACTCAAGATGACAAATTCGTATTTGGTAATGGTATATATTGATTTAGTTGCAACTCTTCATATTCTTTAATTTAAGATTAAAAAGGGAAAACATTGATTCATGTACTTATTTAAGAACAATTATTCAGTTTTAATTATTTTACCAATTACATATGACTCTTAAAATTCTAGAAATCCTAATTGACTCTTGTTCTTCTACATTATGTTTCTAATAAATAACGTACCATTCAAAAAATAATCAAAATATTTTATATATATATATAAGTGGGAAGCTCCAAAGATGAAAAGTTGGATTACTATTTTACCCTTAAGCTAAATTAAACATCTAATTAATTAAATATTAAATAATAATATTTTAATGAATGATTGTATGAATAGTATTTACTACAATTTTTTGGTTTTCTAGTGTTAGTATAATATGATTTAATTACTATCTAAGATATAATTGAATAAATATTTTATAACATTTTAATTTAGAGTACCTTTTTTTAATGATATTATTATAGTAACTCAACTTTATAGGGTTATTTTGGTATTTCAACTTTTAACTTTTTTTGTTCTCACTTTTATTATATATATATATATATATATATATATATATATATACTTATTATACATATTTATTAATTAATATTATATTGTTAGTCAAATTAATATTAGTGATATGATTTTAGTAAGACTTTTTCATTAAAAACAAAGCAAGTCTCTTGAGTTAATGATCGTGTGGAGATGAATAAAGGTTTACATCTTTTTATTCATAAATTCTAACAAGCAAAATTTAATAATTGACAGGGTAAATAAAAGTATATAATGTTACCGTGGGTAACGTTTTATTATTTCGTTATTTAGTATAGCAGAGATGGTGGTCAAAGTTGACTCTTGAAAAACGAAACATGACAAGTAAAAATAAACGAAGAGGATAGTTACATATTAGCTTATACGTTAAGGTGAGTATCGTAGGAAACTAAAGTGAAAAAATCTGTTAAAATCCTAAATATTAATTTATTTATAAAAAAATTAATTAATTTTATCAATTAAGTTTTATAGTTATATAAAAATAAATCACATTTGAACTATGTATGGTAACATGTGAAATGGTAATTTTTTTGGTAAATGACAAAAGAAAAGATCAGTAAACTTTATCATTACTTGAGCTTGAAGAAAGTAAAAAGTTACTAAATTTGTGATTTACCAAAAGTATCTCCAACCTTGTACAGGAAAAGGAAAACTTTTCGTTTCCGAAAATACACGGGTAAAACAAAGTTTCTAATTTTTTTTATAAAAACGCATACTAAACATTCTATCACATATATTTTTCTTGTTTCTAAACTTTGATAAATTGTTCATCTTTTGTTTTTGTTCTTGTTCGACTAGGGTAAGAAGAATGGAAATCGAAACACTGTTCCTCATGAGTTGTTTTTCCATGGGTAGACGCCGGATGATATATTCACCTTGATAGAAGTTGTTCACTAAGATGGCACATCTAAGTATTGCACATAGTTCGAGAAACGCAAAAATAAAATAATCAAATTCTTAATGGATGTCTCAGTAGCATCAGACGACTGCATTCTTGTCTTCTTGATGATGAAGAAGAAGTGAGAGTGGGTGAAAACGTGACCAACATTGAAGAGAGAAAAATAGATTCATGTCCAAAGCAAGAAACCCTTGATGAAGAAGATTGAAGTGACAATCAATAAGAATGTACAAGCTACTATGCAGAAAATACACAACAATTACAATGCAATTTGAAAAAAAAAATGGAAAGCGACCGAATTGGTTCAACAATTAAAAGATGATGGGATGATATTGAATTACTTATTTAATCCTTTTCATACATTTTATTTTCGTAAATTCAAAAAATATATGATAATAAATTATAATTTAATAATTAATTTTTTTTCAATTGATAATATAATATTTCTTATAATATTTTGTAAGATAAGAAAAAATATATATAAAAATTATTATACGTTACATAATAATACAAATATTTAAATCCCTCTTATTAGATTATAGTTTTGAAAACTTTTTAAATAAAATAATTGTTACACAAACTACCAAAATTATTCTAAAAGTTTAAAATAAAATTAAAACTTCATTTGATTGAATATGTCAATTAGAGTATCATATTTTTACTTATATAATATTTGGTATTACTTTTAACTACAAAAACCAATATTATAGTGATCGTTATCTTAGAAGACATTCAAAGTTAAGACAATATTTTTTTAAAATTTAATTGTTTGATAATCTAATTAGTTTAAGTTTGAAATGTTTAATATAACATCTCAAAGAATTGAAGACAATCTTACAAAGTCAATATTAAAACATGGTTTATTTAAATTGATGTCAATTAGACAAATTAAGAAATAGAAAGTAATTATAAATTTAATTGTTAACGATATTAATTATAATTACATCAATAATAAAATTTCAAATATATGTGTGAAATAATTAGTAAGGAATACCAACAAGAGTTGTGGTGGAGCGGTAAGTACTCCTTTCACTTAACCAAGAGGTCTCGGTTTTGTGTCCCCTTGGATACGAACTCTCCCCAATGTGAAATTTTCCGGAAAAAAATTAGTAAGAGATTACCAACAAATTATTAAGAAAATTTTAATTTATAGTAACAATATATATATAATTTTTTTTATATTCTACTTAGCGGTACTTTGGTCCTTAAGTGGTGCTTCTCATAATTCACCCTTTTAGATTTCACGTCCATTAAAATCTATGTAAGTTTATCATTGTACCTTTATTTAGTGTTGTTTTGGAGTCAAGTTTTTAATACATAAATTAATTTATTTTGATTAATTAAATTGACCAATTAAAATGAATTAATTATGTAGTTTTCCTATATTGGTTGAATTCATATTTTTAAAACTAATAACTCTTAAGGGTAAAATAGAAAAAATAGTATTATTTATGTATTGGTTTTGTGAAATGACAAGTTAATAAGCAGAACATATAAATAGGGGAAGCAACATTTTACGTAGCCTTCAGCAGATCTGGTTGTCTCCATCTTTTGTCTGCGTCTTCTACTCACTACTTTTGGTTTTTTGGATGTATATNNNCCCCCCCCCCCCGATTCGGGGCGGAGGTATAGCCACTCCACGATGTCCAACTGAGCATTTTTCGTCGAAAAAATTACTTATATATATATATATACACATACATACATACATACATACTAGTTTTGGATATGTGCTTTGCACATGTATATTACACGTTTAAGTTATTAAAAAAGATAAATTACTAAAATTTAATTGTGTACATATTCAAAATGTTTAAATGGATTTACAGGACAAATATTTGAAGTATTTAAACTTTTTATTAGTTTATTAAGAATAGAATATTTTTAAAAATATCTATAAAATTTTAAACGATGTAACACATAATTATATTGAAAATTGCTCAAAGTGGTAATAATGAGGTGACTTATTTAGTATATAAATTTTTATATGTTGGTGTATTGACACGACCCAAGCCTATACCCTGGACGTGGCCGGCACTCAAGAATCATTGTTGTCCCTCAAGCAAATCCTCATCCTGGCTGACTACAAGTAGAAGACTAACTCAAGCATACATAAACATCAAATTGAAAGAAGTATTTAAAAACAATTTAATAAATTTCAAAACTGAACTAGATATACTAAGTATGAAACATAAGTTTTAAATAAAATATCTGAAATTGAAAGACGCTCCAAAACTATCTATCTATGAAGCCTCTACTATTAAGGAGGGATGCTGGAACAAGACCCACAACACCTCAAAAGTACTAACTGGAACGTAATTGTGAAGTCCTCTGAGATACTAGACGGCTCACCAAAGCTAACTGGAGTGTAGAATGAGATCAACGAAGTGTCTGTTGAAAATCATGAACGGCTAAATCTGCATCATAAAAGAATGCAAGTCGAATGACATCAGTGCATGGAATGTATGAGTATGTAATATGGCTGAGTAAGCAAATAACTGAAAGCAACTCAACTGAATCAATATATGAACATGAAGGGAAAACCATTTAAGCTTTACAGTGAAATATACAATGAAAGCAACATGAAAATAATATACTTTACTAGTGGGGAGTTTCTCTAACCGACAACCATTACCATGAGCCTAGCAATGATACAACATTTCGCCTCACGTTGCCAAAGCCATCTTATACTTTGCCTGGGTATATGATGATATCATGACTATGGATCCATCTAATTGGCCTTCTCCGAGGCAGTGAGGAGTCGCATGAAGAATCAATGATATTCTATCCTACGCTGGCTATGTAGTTTTGTGGGACTTCCGAATCATAAAAGACTCTAACCCAACTCGGTGCTCGATACTACTCCCAAAATAATTAACATAACTTTGTGCTCAATTCACCCATTACAAATAATGAACTTGTTACATTACTTGAAATACTTTTCAAAACATGAGACGTGTTTACCTTCTTGAAAATATGCATTTATGAATTTATCTTTCAAGTCCAATAATCAACATAGATACATATCTATATGTAAATATATATGAACAAAATAACATTAGAAACTCTTAAGTCTTTATGAAATAGAACCTTTAAACTTTTTCTCAAAACTCATCTTTACTACCTCAAAACCCAGTTTAAATCTCAATTGTTGGCTTTGAAAAACCTTCTCAAGATTTATAACTCAAAATAGGATTCATGCTGAATTATAGACATGAACAAATCAACTCAAGGATCTCAATAACAATATAGAAACTCAATACTTAGGAATATAATTTCTAAAAAATCAGAAATCCAAGAACTCAAAATCAACTTATCTCAAGAATACTCAAATCTATGGGTAGAATCCTAGATTTCTCTTTTACTGATTTAAAAGTAGATGTAGGGCGTGAGGATGAACTAGTCCAACACTATGATAGCCTTACATACCTGAAAGAACAAGGTTCTTGAAGAATCTTGAAGAAGAACTTGATTAGAAGCTTTGAAACCCTAGCTCGAAGGAGAACAATCAAGAAAACCTTTCTTGGGATTCTTGAATTAGTTTCTTGAAATCTCTATGGCCAAGAATTATGATTTTTATTAGTGATTCATAATGTATGAAGAAATTTGAGCTGGGAAGAATGAAATTGTAATTGAGAAGGTTCCAATTGGTACTGGCCTTAAGGGCGATATAAATACATGGATGATCAGTAATGATCATCTATGGAGCGAACTAATCAATAACTTAAACTTATCTGCGAGTTATAGCTTGAAACTACGAATGTTTGCATATTGTTGTCTGATTTAATTGTTTAGTGAGAAAGGTACATTACTTGGATGCTATGATATGATTATATGCACAGTAATATTTGTGTGGATTTTGATGTGTACAATATGCTAGCCTAAATGTTCGAAAATGTGCGAGTTGTAATTGCCTGAGTTTCGTGAGCCTGATGTCGAGAAGAGAGTCATCACTAGGTTAGGTGCAAGGGTCTAGATAAGCTACGATATGATTCGTAAACAAAATTTGGACTTGTGTTGCGACGACTATAACCATGTGAGTATATGGGCATATGCTAAGAATGTGTGTGTTAGTGGTGTTGGATTAATGGGAAATGGATTCTAGAGTATGTACTGATGGGTTGACTCGGGGTAGGCAATGACTATCCTAGTTAAGAGGATTATCATAAATGCTTAGTTATAGCCTTAAAATCAACGAAAAACTTTAGAAAACGAAAAGAACCCCAGGAAATTATTGACTTGGTACAATTTCCGTCGGAGCCGCTGGGGAGGGATTATTCCCGCCAGAGCGGGACAGAATCTCAACCTTGTCTCCCCTGTTTTTCCCTAGTCACACATATGAACCCCGAACCGTACATAGGTTAATTCCTGCAATTCAATCAGTACTCAGCAATAAATAGTAAGTTATAAAAACCTAGCATCTAATTATTGGCTATGAAAATAGCAAAAACTAGCATCCATGTGCTTACAAAAATCTAAGGAAAAATAAAAGAGAAATAGAATTTTGTTCATTACATGCCCAAGATGGGGCAAAACCAAATCAGGATCCCTAGGAATGGGAAGTCTGGAAGTGTCGTTATCAGACTCTAAGTCCTCTAGGGTCGTATCACCAGTCCAAGCCTCTCTCAACCAGGGAAACTTCCGAAAGTCCTCCTGCTCGAGCCTGGGAAACTCCCTCTGGAGGGCGACGCAATAGAAAATGACCTTAATCTGCCTCATCATGTTCCCTTCATTCGTCATCGCATAAGCAACTACTTGACTTCTACCGGCCCAGTCAGTCTTCCTCTTTTTACTCCCGGAGGTGGACGTCTTCCTAATCAAAAGAGGGTGAAAAGGGGGATTCATAAGAAGTACCTCATCGGTGTCCAAGAGTGGCACCCCCCTCGGCGCTTACACATCGTTGTTACCAGGCAGAAATAATGTCTTCTTGTTGCCCCGGTAGAAAACCTTCCACTCAGAAATGATTTGTGCCCCACATTCAGTTCGATTCCTAGCATAACACGTCACCACTAGAGCCCGAGGAAAAGTCACGTCAGTGCGATTGCCTGACGGGCAGATCCTCGTGAAAACCAAGTGTAGCCACCTCCTAGTATCCGGTGACCAGTTAGTACTGGTAATGCCCCCAGTAGTAGCCCAGTAAACCATGTCCCTGCTGTCACGACCCGGGATCACCCCCTAGTCATAACCGGCGTACTCGACCTCGAAGAGGTCTAATACAAGCCTCTTAGCATTCATTCATCGCATAGACACTAAAACCATAAGGAATTAAAAACTTTCTTTACCAAGAAAACATTTCATTAAAAAAAAACAATAGCAAGCGGAAGACTTTCTAGACTTTATACATGATGTCTCAAAACCATCTAATACTTTAGAGTACAAATTTCGGGACTAATCCCGTACACAACTTAAACAATACTAAAAGACATAAAAGAACGTATTGGGTATTGTTCTCGAATCTATGAGGACTCACCAAGTCTTCATCTTCAACACTTAGAAACCTATCAANTGAGAATGTGTGTGTTAGTGGTGTTAGATTAATGGGAAATGGATTTTGGAGTATGTACTGATGGGTTGACTCGGGGTAGGCAATGATTATCCTAGTTAAGAGGATTATCATAAATGCTTAGTTATAGCCTCAAAATTAACGAAAAACTTTAGAAAACGGGAAGAACCCCAGGAGATTATTGACTTAGGTATAATTTTCGTCGAAGCCGCTGGGGCGGGATTATTCCCGCCAGGGCGAGCCTGCCAGAGCGGGACAGAGTCTCAACCCTGTCTCCCCTGTTTTTCCCTAGTCATACATATGAACCCCGAACCGTACGTAGGTTAATTCCTGCAATTCAATCAGTACTCAGCAATAAATAGTAAGTTATAAAAACCTAGCATCTAATTATTGGCTATGAAAATAGCAAAAACTAGCATCCATGTGCTTACAAAAATCTAAGGAAAAATAAAAGAGAAATAGAATTTTGTTCATTACATGCCCAAGATGGGGCAAAACCAAATCAGGATCTCTAGGAATGGGAAGTCTGGAAGTGTCGCTATTAGACTCTAGGTCCTCTAGGGCCGTATCACCAGTCCAAGCCTCTCTCAACCAGGAAAACTCCCGAAAGTCCTCCTACTTGAGCCTGGGAAACTCCCTCTGGAGGGCGACGCAATAGAAAATGACCTTAATTGCCTTCCACACGAACACCAAATAGCGGGGGTTGGGACTGGGTAGGGAGAGTACTGTATGCCTCATCATCTTCCCCTCATTCGTCATCCGCATAAGCAACTGCTTGACTTCTACCGGCCCGCCAGTCTTCCTCTTCTTACTTCCGGAGGTGGAAGTCTTCCTAATCAAAAGAGGGTGAAAAAGGGGATTCATAAGAAGTACCTCATCGGTGTCTAAGAGTGGCACCCTCTCCCCCTCCGGCGCTTACACATCGTTGTTACTAGGCAGGAATAATGTCTTCTTATTGCCCCGATAGAAAACCTTCCACTCAGAAATGATTTGTAGCCCACATTCAGTTCGATTCCTTGCATAACGCACGCTACCACTAGAGCCTGGGGAAAAGTCACGTCGGTGTGATTGCCCGACGGGTAGATCCTCATGAAAACCAAGTGTAGCCACCTCTTAGCATCCGGTGACCAGTTAGTACTGGTAATGCCTCCAGTAGTAGCCCAGTAAACCATGTCCCTGCGCGTAACCTCGACTAGTGTGTCTTTCATCCACCCAAATTCATCTCTCACAGCTTAACTTCATACTCTGCATTTGGAGCCTCTGGCACCTCGAGCACCTCATTAATGAATTGAGTGTTCAGGGGGATGTCAACTACTCGGATGCAAATAGTAGGGTGAGGGTCATCCCAACGAACAGTATGGTGTAGAACTCCATCACCCAGCCAGAGCGTGCAGCGAGGGGGAGCCTTTGTAAGCGGACCCCATTCAAACTCCATCAATCGGGCATGAAAGACGGGGGCCTTCTCCTCCAAGCCCAACAAGTGGAAACCTCTCTCGCACAAGAACTTAGTGTCTGGTAATCGTGGTGCCTCTCCCAACTGGCAGCATCGGGAAATCAGACGAAAGGTAGATTCTCCTCATATACCAGTCATAGTAGACAGGCCTATAAAATTTATGAAGGGTACACATTAGGACTCCATGGAATATAGTAAATATCTAGCTAAGGAAGAAGAGAAAGTTCTATTTGAAGTGGCAAGAAGCCACTGTCCCGCCAGATTCTGCCAAAGCGCCTAGGATCCCGCCTCAACGGTATGAAGGAGGCCGCCACATCGGCCTTCATCTGGGACTCACTCCAGGCGCGATCATGGCGCCCCTTCACCCCAAATTTTTTGTTTTAATAGAATTTCAGCATATCAGAGTCTATAAAGTATCCTAGAACCTAGTTATGCAATTATTATAGCAAAATAACCCATAAATGGCGTTCGAATTTGAGTTTTACACCAAGGAACTATTCGACTTCCCCCACCCTTTTCAAACATGTTTTGACCATATTTCTACGAAATCCTTATGCTCAGAATGTTTTGGAGACGTTGGAAATGTAAGGGAACTGCACATGCTACGTTTTCCTAGAAAATCAAGCAACTTATTTTCACATTTTGAAAACTACATTAAGGCTTTCCTAAGCAATCGAGTAGAGTCATGCATTCGTAGTTAAGTAAGTAATGAAGTAATCGGAGTAGGGAACAAGAACATTACCTTGAGTTTGACGTTCGGAGCGAAGCAATTAAGAGGGTTTTTGGGGAATTTTTGAATGGGAGTAGGAGGAAATGGGGAAACCATTTCCCTTTCCCCTACTAAACTGACCCTTATCACCCGCAACTGTAAGAGGATCCTCGCCACATCGGCCCCACTTCAGCGAGAGTCTTGCCGCTCTGGCGAGGTTAGGTTAGGTAATTGGACATATCTATGTCCCCATATGTTGCTTCGTTTTCTTAACCGGTCCCTTGAGTAAAGACCTTTTTTGTGCTTAAAACTTGGAAGAGTCACCATTCTTCATGGTTCCATAATGGACTAACTTATTAGTTAGAAGTACCCCACAAAGGGTTCGTGCTTATCCCTTCGCTAGTCGTTCTGGGACGAACGAGGGGTAAATTGGTATCTAATGTAACGATCCGAACCGTTGTTATTTAGGAAAGGAAAAACGTTGGGAGAACTGGGCCCCCTACTTCCGCCAGATCAAGATAAGTGTCGCTAAGGTGGCGGCGCTCCAACGGGACAATAAGCGCCAGAGCGGGACGGACGGGGACAGAACTTAAATAACGCAAAGTCTTATTTTCTCTCTTTTTTCCAAAACACCAAAAAGAGGTGAGGATCAGCCTAGAAACCCTCAAAAGGCTTTTCTAGGCTTGGGAATGAGGGAGGAAAGGATCTCTAGCGTAAGAATGTCGATAGCTTGCGAATTTTCGGTCAAATCCATCGTCACGAGGTTCGAAAACCAGAACTGAAGCCATAATCTTGTGCAGTTGCTTTGTGCCCAGATAGGCTAGGTTTATTAAATTAAGTAGTCTTAAATATGTGTTCACCGCATAATATATTGTCAATTAATGATAGAATTCATGCATAGCCCTACGGGTACAGAAAACAGGGATAATTGGTTATATACTATCAGTTGTTGAATAAGATGAGAATCATAAAAGGAAGCCTTGTCACGTGGAATAGGTTTAGATGATGTTCGACTTCTAGTTTTGTGTTGTGTATACTTGTTGTTGCTTCCAGGTTTTTGTACATGTATGAGAAACGAGGAACGTAAATTGAATCCAATACAATGAATATATGTATATGAATAATCATATGCCATGAACTTATTATTTGATTGTATGATAATGAGTAGTGTTTATTATGGGTGTGATTGTGATTGTGGTTGTGCTGAATGGATCGAGTGTCACGTTCCACCACATATATTGGATCGGGTGTCACGTTCCAACACATACATTGGACCAGGTGTCACGTTCTGACATATATGCATATTGGATTGGGTATCACGTTCCGACACACTAACAGTTTGGGTATGGATTCCATGAGAAAACCATTGATGATTACTATGTTCGTGTCTATTTGTCATTGATAATGGAAGACGGTAAGTTGCTCTGAAATGATGACTGAACCATATTTTTATATAACTATATTAAAGTGTTGTGCTTATTTGGTATATATCTCGTTATTGAATGAACTGTGAATGGTCAGGCTCAAACCGGAATAAGATATGATAAGCGGAGATCAAGGGTTCCAAGTGTTACCGTGTATTGTTTTAGAGAGTTTGTTAGTGCTTGCTTACAATTGGAGAAATATGGAGGTGTTTGTGTCGCAAGTGTTAGGTAGCTGGGTTATACCTGGGAAGGGGATTTGTATTGAAAGGTTAGCGAGCCTTGATAGCATGTACTATGGGGTCAAGGGTTGAGCGGTGATGTGGAGAAAATAAGGGTATGTTGTGAGTAGTTGGCCGGGTTGGTAGTGGTTACATCTGGAACCTCTTTAAGAGGTAGAATGGTTAAGTTATGATCAAGAGTGGATCGAGAAAAGGGTTAGAGTCAAGAGTACTAGTATATTTTTAAGCATTCATAAATGGTAAGGGCATAATGATATAAAGGTGGAGGTATGAACAGTCTTATTGCATGTTTCCTACTAGTTGATTTCTTATATTATGTGGTGGGCATTGGGTTGACCGATGATGCCTGCCAGTACGTGTGGTTTGTACTGATACTACTCTTGTTATGCCTTTTGGCATAGTCTGGTTGCAGGGTCAGTAATGTTTCATAGGTGAAGACGAAGATAATCTCCAACAACTTCTATTTTTCCTTCCATGTGGTGGGAGCTGCGTCACTTGTTATCATGTGTATACCTTGTAATCTTAGAAGCTCTTGTACTTGTTTAGACTAGATCCCTGGGATGTTAATTACTTTACAAGTCTTAACTTGAATCATTGAAAAATTGTTTCTTTTATAAAAATCTTGTGAATGCAATTTTATCTCCACTTTTCTTAATCTTTTGCATGTCTTTAACTATTTGGGAATCAAGGAATCTCCTACTTAGGTGTTAGAGTAGGTTCCCGCACTGCCCGATGGGTTGGATCATGACATAAAGAGGTGCCACATTATTTTGTCTACATTTCTCCTTTATTATATATATAGATTTAGTGTGGGGTATTCCCTTTGTACGTATGAATGAGCTTTCACTTTGAAATAGAAAAGTTACATCCATAAAATTAGCTCGAAGGATCAATCAAATTATCCATTCCCACATTCCCTTCTCATATTATATATGTTGATTTTGTTGCTTTGATGTGGTTGATTGTATTTGGGCTTCAAATGTTGCGGAGGCCGAATATATAAAGAGTGATGAAATCACAATTGACATATCTAAAAGTAGCTAATAAATAGTAAATGAGACAACAATAAAACGAACATCAGTAATTTACGAGGTTCAGCAAAATTTTATTTTCTTTTGCCTACTCCTCAGACACAATCAATCAATATTTATGTCACTCCAAAAGAGTACAAGTGAAATACTACAAAAGAAAAAGGAAATCAAATGCCTTTGAAGATGAGAAGACAAGTGAGAGGTGTGCTTTACAAATGAATCAAGAGCTCCCTATTTATAGGAGTGGATTCTTCCTATCGATGTCATTCATGACATCACTATGTGTCAAAATGTCAAGGTTTACCTTGTGAAACCATTTTATGGTTTATCCAAATTTCACCTACAAAATTACTATCTTGACTTTTGTACCAATGAAGAATTATCTTCCTAGATATCAAATCTTCACATTAATTTATCTTGAATCTCGTCAAATTTAACACCAAAGGGGTCCTTTGCGCTCCTTCATTTGACATAGTGCTTTTCTACTTTGTCTTTTAAAGTATCATCTTGTGTTGGAGTTTATCCATTTTAATAATAAAATTTAAACATTAAGTGCATATGTTGGTGGGTATAAATTGACAAGAATGTGATCATTATTTTGGTGTAACTCTTGTAACTGATGATTTACCACTAATTTCACTCATTATTTTACCTCATTATACATTGTAACTTACGTAATTTTTGGGTTCATTCATTTACCTACATTATTATCCACATCATTCTTATTCAATACAAAGAAGAATACCTACCCTATAAATACTGGTGTTTCTTTCTTTGTGAAGGGTATCTCATATTGTAGTATGTAGTGAGGTTAGTGTAGTGAAAGAGAGAGTTGAGACAAAGAAGAATATTGTAAGTCTTCAACTTATTCACTATACAAAAAGAGAAAAATAACATGTTGAAGGAAGGTGTTCTTTTGTGTTGATTTGGACTCTTCAACTAATCCGAAGTTGCTTGAGTTGTACAACGTTGTTGGACTGTTGTATCATGAAAGGGACAAGTTAAGAGTATTAGTGTTGGGTCGGTGTAGATTGTGCCGCGGTAGGCTTGAATCTCCTTAAAAAAAGCGAAATATCTACGCTTCAATCTAAAGATTTATTTATTCATTTTTGTCATTTTTTTATTTTCAAGTGTAATTTATTATATTTATGGTATATTACACCAACATCTTGAAACTTCTTAAGATCTAGCATGTGTCTCTTTGCGTATTTTTTATTAGCAATTACTAGTACTTAAAATAACTAGGAGTAGATTTCATACCTCTATCTGCTCACTTTCTTGATGATTGAAGTATCCCAATCTATATTTATTGATATATATGGCTTTTGTTTTCTTGCTTCTAAGGTGGTGTTAGATGTAAACATGTTGCTGCTATCTTCACTGTAAGTGATGTGGTTTTAGTTTACGTCATATGTTCAATTATTACCGCAGGAAGAAGATTACCAAGTCATAAATAAATATATCTAGTCCATACCTCAAAAGGTCAAATGAGTTGAACAACTTACAACTTTGTGGTTTAAATTTGGCAGCCCTGTGTTAGCTGGAGATGAAATCGAATAGCCCAGTCTCTGGTTAAATGCAACAGCTGCAGCACTAATTGTGTCTATAAACAATCAAATTTGATTTTAAAAAATCAAGATTATATGACTTAAATGAAGTCCAATTACATTTGCGACAATATGTTACATTGACAAAACGAGCTCAACCCATTCTATTCAAGCCCAAAAAATCCACTAGAATTACTTGAAGATCAAACTACAATCAAGCCCTGGCTCATGCCAATTTAAAAGAGTCTTTGTACAACTAAAGGAAGGAAAAAAAAAATACACAGAGAAACTCAACTCTTTTAGTGGTGATCTGCTAAGTCTTCTTTTATCTTTTAATCTGAGGCTTAAATCTTTTTGATGATTTAGAATTTAGTAATTGTATATTATCATCTTAGCTGAACTGTTGGTTTAATCATACTTTCTCTTACGCTGGTACTTATGCAAAAAGGATCTTAATGTGGATAGCAAAAGAGAGAAGCTAAGTGGCCGTTTGACTATAAAAATAAAATAAATATCACTATTGTTACTTCAAGGTTGCAACTTGCAAGGCACCCTACTCCTAAAACATATAGGAAAAGGGAAAAATAATTTTGAAAATTTATGGGCAGTCCTAAATAATACGGGAAAAAGAGAAAGTTTCTAAATTTGTGGCCACTCCTAGACAACATCGGAAAAGGGGAATAAGTTTCTAAAATCCTTTATAAGAGGGGTTTGATGAGTTAAAGTTTCTTGTTACACTTTTAACAAATTACTTTTTTTC
>NW_026035657.1:0-949 GCF_019186545.1 Solanum stenotomum
AGCCCTTCTAAGAAGCTAAAAGGTCTGCGAAACCCTAGAAAGACAATTACAAGGAATCCTACTCTAGAAAGGAAATAAAGTAACCTATCTAGGAACAAATTTAGTACTTCTAGGAAAGCATTAAATGGTACTTAGGAGACCATAAATAGACTAAGGAAAATATTAATAACCTATATATAAATAAATAAATAAGGTAAATCCCAACTAGGAAAAGAATCTTGACAATCTTGGAAAGTTTGACTAGTCTTCTATCAAAACTTGGGCAGAAAGCAAATCTTGTTGTGACTGATTCTTGGACTCTTCTTGACCTTATTTGCACGAAATTGGACCTTAAAATTTCTCATCTTGGGCTTGAATTTGGGCCACCAAATAATTGTAGCATTTGGACAATTCCTCTCCCTTTGGCTTGAGCTCTTCTTCCCCAATAAGAAACCTTTGGATCAGCGATTGAAGCCCATTGAGCTTATCATTGAACTCCTTGGTTTGAGATCTTGTTATAGGCCTCCCTGGAGTTTCTAAAGCTTCATCCTTGTCCTTCAATGGAGTAGAGCTTCCTTGGATGGTATCATTTTCTTTGTTGTTTTTTAGGGTTTTGGGTTTGTTAGTGCTTTTTTGGGTTTAGGGTTTGGGATTTTCTTAGGGTTTGGGTTTTGGGCTTATGATTTTTAAGGGTTTAGGGTTCAAGGTTTAGTGTTTGGGATTTATGGTTCTTTAGTTTTAGGGGTTTTAAACTTTTTTTTTTAGGTTTTTTAGGGTTTAGGTTTTCTTAGTGATTTTTCGAGTTTAGGTTTTCTTAGTGATTTTTAGGGTTTAGGTTTTCTTAGTGATTTTTTAGGGTTTAGGGTTTAGGATCATAGGTTTTAGGGTATTAGGGTTTATAAGGGTTTAGGAGTTAGGGTTTCTAAGGGTTTCTTGGTTTAAGATTTAGGGCTTCGGATTTTAGGTTAAG
>NW_026035658.1:0-298 GCF_019186545.1 Solanum stenotomum
ATTTCAAAATTCAACAACAATTCAATCCAGAAATCACCCTAGCAGTGGCTAAAATCGATTTCTTACCTCAAACGAAGCCTCCCCTCTCGTTTCTGAGATCACCGCTAGATTCCCCTTGAAATTCTCTTGATGTTTGCCTTTTGAAGCACCTAATTTGGACTCAAAATGAAGGAGAAATCTTAAGTTGAAGTTGAGGGGAAAAAATGGACGAAATTCGTCCTAAATTCTGGAAATTTCCAGATTTCCACTCCGCTGCCACGTGGCGTCGCATGGCTCTGTCACGTCACCGCCGCGTTAA
>NW_026035659.1:0-404 GCF_019186545.1 Solanum stenotomum
AGAACTTTAAAACAAGAAGTTACCTAATTTGATACTCTTTTTGTCTCAATTTATGTGACTTATTTTTCTTTTTAGTCAGTCCAAAAAAGAATGACATATTTATATTAAGTAACAATTTAACTATAAAATGTCTATTTTACCCTTAATAAATGATTTACAGCCACACAAATTTCTATCATTCATTTTGGACCACAAGTTTTAAAAGTCTTCCTTTCTTTCTTAAACTTTGTGCCGAATCAAACTACCTCACATAAAATGGGACGGAGGCAGTAGTAATTAACTACATTTTTTTTTGTCATAAGAATAATGACATTGTTTATGGTAATATGATGGCAACACAAATGATGAGCTCTGTTCATACCTGAAAAGAAAACAGTGGCTTGATTTCTTGATCAGATTATGAG
>NW_026035660.1:0-594 GCF_019186545.1 Solanum stenotomum
AATACGAGTGTGAATTGATGAATGATTTACTACAATTTTTTCACCAACTTTTTCTTATGAGGTACCTCGAATTTCGTTGAATTCCGAACTTAATCAGTTTTTGCAAATAACACTTGAGATTTTTTAAGAAGAAGAAGAGTAGAGAACTTAAAGAAATTGTTGTTTAAAAGTGTGAGGAAACCCCTCTTTTTATAGCTACCAAATAGTAGTATGAATAGGTGTTAATTGTGCCTTATCCGAAAAGTCACAACCTTTCGAAAAAGTCACTACTTATCGGAAAACTCACAACCCTTTAAAAAAGGCACAACTCATCAGAAAAGACACAACCCTTTGAAAATGTTACAACCCTTTGAAAAAATCACAACTCATTGAAAAAGTCACAACCCATCAAAAAAATTCACAACCCTTTGAAAAAGTCACGACTCATTGAAAAAGTCACAATCCTTTAATCTGAAAAGGTAATATAATAAAATTAATTAAATTAATAAATAAAATAAATTGAGTATTTTTAATTGAGCGTATTATAGTAATTCAACATTCAAGTTTGGGAGTTCATGATTTTAAGGTAGTGTTGACACCCAATTTTGGACCCCC
>NW_026035661.1:0-284 GCF_019186545.1 Solanum stenotomum
GCTGAGTTACCGACTATCAGACTCAAGACTGCTATATCAGTCTACAAGGAGCTGACCGTCCGAAACGACGTCAGAAAAAGTTCTACTGCCCAACGACATCCGAAATCTCGCAAGTCTATGGCAACACTAGTCTAAGCCTAGACTAAGGCCAAACATACTTCAATTCAATATTATCATATACACCACCAGATATGGATATTCAATAATATCAAGAGACATGCTGTCATAATCCAACACTTTCCCGAAATAAGGTCTAGGGCAGGAATTATAGAAATTTAGCATGC
>NW_026035662.1:0-626 GCF_019186545.1 Solanum stenotomum
CCTAAACACTAAACCCTAAACCCTAAACTCTAAACCCTAAACCCTAAAGCCTAAACCATAAAACCTAAACCCTAAACCCTAAACCCTAAACCTTAAACTCATAACCATAAACACTAAACCCTAAACCCTAAACTCTAAACCTTAAACCCCTTAACCATAAATTATGAAACCTAAACCATAAACCCTAACCCCTAAGCCCTAATCCTAAACCCTAACCCTAAACCATAAACCACAAACCCTAAAACTTAAACATTAAACCCTAAACCCTAACCCCTTACACCTAAACCCTAACCCCTAAACCCTAAACCTTAAACCCTAAAACATAAACCCTAAACCTTAAACCCATAACCATAATCCCTAAACCCTAAACCCTAAACCCTAATCCAAAAAGTTAAATCTTAAACCCTAAACTCAAAACCTTAAACCTTAAACCCTAACCTAAACTATAAATCCTAAACCTTAAATCCTAAACCCTAAACCCTAAATCCTAAATCCTAAACCTTAAACCCTAAACCATAAACCCTAAATCCTAACAATGAACCACAAAACACTAGACCCTATACCCTAAACCCTAAGCTCTAAACACAAAACCCTAAACCATAAACCCTAAATCCGAAAGACTAACC
>NW_026035663.1:0-213 GCF_019186545.1 Solanum stenotomum
CTTACTATAATCATCAACAATGGTCAAAAAATAATTATAACCATAATGTGTTGAAGTTTTGTAAGGTCCCCATGTATCAATATGTATTAACTCAAACATAACTTTGGACTTAATTGCACTTATAGGAAAAGGCAATCTATGATGTCTAGCTTTTGGACAAACAGGACAAATGTATTGAGAATCAGAATTAATAGATAGGAAATTAAGATTCTT
>NW_026035664.1:0-444 GCF_019186545.1 Solanum stenotomum
TTAATTTTCTTATTTTATGTAGAGAAGTTATTTCCTTAATGTTTTACTCGGAAATTTCAATTAACCCGCCCCATCGCCCCCCCTATTATCTCTTGGATCTCAAGTAACAACTTTTCTTTGCCCTTCACCTCCACGTTTTTTTGAGAAAGACAAGTCTTCAATTCACATGTAATTCCTAAATTTCTTGATCTTTATTTTCATTAGTTTTAAATAATTTTCTTTGAATGTATTATAAGATGATCTTTTTATCCAAAGGACCTACTTATTGAAGGACTAATATAAACACTTCAAATTCAACAAGCACAACGCCAAAGACTTTGTGTTTTTTAACTTGGTCTTAGCTGACACTTGGCCCTCTAACTTTAAGTGTGCATGTACAAGTAGACACAAGTTAAATAGTACGTTTTTATGTATTATGAAATTAATAAAATTGTATTGCTATAT
>NW_026035665.1:0-404 GCF_019186545.1 Solanum stenotomum
TTATCCATATTTTTTTGAAAGATCGGAGTGGCTGTTTTTAAACCGAAGGGCATTACCAGCCATTCAAAATGTCCTTCTGGGCAGGTAAAAGCTGTCCACTCTAAGCTATCTTCATGCATTTTGACTTGCCAATATCCGGACTAACAGTCAAACTTACTAAAAATTTTTGTTCCTTGTATCCGATTTATTAGTTCGGATTTGTCTGGTAATTTATATCCATCCATTCTAGTGTTGTCATTAAGTCTTTTATAGTTTATTACCATCCTAGCTTTTCCTCTTAGTATTTCATTGTGATTTCGTACCATGAATGCGGTCGACCTATGCTTTGACGTTGACCTTCTTATTACCCCTAGATTTAATAATTCTTTTATTTGACCTTCAAATTCCCTCAGGTCTTCATTCGT
>NW_026035666.1:0-392 GCF_019186545.1 Solanum stenotomum
TGTTATCTATTAATTGTTTTGATATATTTCCTACCCATAATTGGATTGTTTTATTTATGTCTGCTACATAGTCTAAGTCTAAAAATTCATGTTGTCCAGTTATTGGTTTAGGCGTCCATTTTTTATTTAATCTTTTATCCCATGTAGTTTTTTCTTTATCATATTGTTCATAATTTTCATTAAAATATTTTGGATTAAAATTTTTTGGGTTTTTTACTCCTGATGTGCTAGGTTTTTCGTCCATGTCTACGTCTTCTGTATTTACTTCTAAATTCTTTGTATTATCTATGTTTGCTAAAAGTTCTGTATATGTTTCGCTTGTTTCCGAATGTTGTTCTAGATCATCATCGTTTATTTCATCAACCCTTATTTCGGGTAGATTATCTTGGTTA
>NW_026035667.1:0-1156 GCF_019186545.1 Solanum stenotomum
GGACATTGGTGTCCCTGCCGTCCAAAAAGTAGAGCATATATACCCTTTATACTAACAGATATACACGTGTCATAATCTTATCCACCGATCCAACATTTATTAAATATCGGATAGACGGATAAGATTGTGTCACGTGTCCCTATTTAGTCTTTCGTTAGAGTGAAGGATATATATATATATGTGTGTGCTCTAGTTTTTGTACGACAGGGGCACCAATGTCCCAAAAGTATGACGGAGGGTATCTGCATACCATTTACCAGTTCGGAGGTATATTTGTCCTTTTTTTCTTTATAGTTTGACTCAAAAATGTCTTTGCCGTCAATACTTTGGTTCAAAAATGTCCTTGCCATCAATACTTTGGTCCAGAAATTCCCCTATAGTTACTAAATGGGTCAAAAATGCTCTTTTCCAAATAAATATATTATTTTTTTAAAACACATCTTCTTCCTAATTAAAATATTATTAAAGAACACTGTTCTTGTTTTCTTTCTTTTAAAATCACTTTAACAAATAAAAATGTAGGAAATATTTTTTTTTTCTTCTTAATCTCATTTTATCAATTAAAATAGCATAACTTCATGTACCCTTTCGACATATAATATATGGCATATATATAAGATCATAGTATATCCATCATTAATTTATATTTATATAACGATAAAAAATAATCATAATAAAATAAAAAATAGTTTCATTTTTTATTTATTCTGAATTGAAGTAAGATAAACATTTGCTAATTTTAAAAAATTATTATTAGAAAAAAAATGTGTTGAAAAAGAAAATAAATAATATATTTATTTGGAAAATGAGCATTTTTGACTCATTAAATTGGACCAAAGTATTGAAGACAAGGGCATTTTTGGACCAAACTATAAACGAATGACATGTTTGTTCCTTTCACAAAGTTTAAGGACATTTTTGACCCTTTTTCCTTTTTATTAATGTCATTAACGGTTGAAAAATATAAAAAAAGATATATGATGATTATGTTTTTTATTTGAGTTTAACTTACTCATGGATTGATCGATCGATTATTATTTAGAAGGCTGTAATTTATTAACTGTCACAATTTTCTATTTCTGCTAATAGTTGAACATATTCATTAGGGGTGTACAAAACCGAACCGATAACCGAACCAAACCGCAAACCGAGTCAA
>NW_026035668.1:0-478 GCF_019186545.1 Solanum stenotomum
TTCTTTTGGAGGCTTAATATGATTCACTCTATATTCAGTCATCTCTTCAGACAATACCCTCCTCAGACGTTCCCTATCCCAGATTCCTTGTCTACTAAAAGACCTTATCTCCAATTCTTCATTTACTACATTATCTCCCTCCACATAATAGAGTGCTCCTTGCTTGGTCCAGTTATCAAACCAGAAATTAGAACTGCCATCTTTCAGTTGCCACCAAATGTTATGTTCTACCTCTTCCCTAACAATAGTCATCTTTCTCCAAATATGTGATGTTCCCTGTCCTTTAGCCAAAATTGGGTGGAATTTTTTGCAGTATTTATTCCACATGAAACTTCCTCAATGAGATGATGTAGTTGTTCTAAATTTCCACCATAACTTTGCAAAAAGAGCTTTGGACATGTCATGTAATGATCTGAAACATAAACCTCCCTCTTCCTTAGGGTAACACAAATTATCCCATGATACCCATTGTTTGTTT
>NW_026035669.1:0-251 GCF_019186545.1 Solanum stenotomum
TAAAAACGAATTAGAATAATTAGGTAGGGAAAAGACTATATTACCCTTCCAAAATTCGGATTTGGACTTTCCTAATTCCAACAACCCAACTTCCAAAGGGAATATCTCACTCATACAAACTCAGAATCGCGCAAACTCAGCGGCGTTGGAAAGATCATTCTAAGATATTTCCTACCATATCTGGAAGTAGCTCTAACTCATTCTGAACTAGAAGTTATGGCTGTTTGAAGTTGGCCAAAACTCAACTTTTC
>NW_026035670.1:0-244 GCF_019186545.1 Solanum stenotomum
TTCATAGTACGCCTCTTCATTCTCATTTGCATCATCTGATTCTTATTCTAATTCATCATGAAACTCTGTCTCATCATCTAAATTATCATCCTCATCTCTCAAGTTTATGAATTCGCCATTTGGATCATTCTGGACAATAGTTTCACTATCGGACACTACATCAAATCTTAAACCATCTTCATCACATTGGAAAGGCTCAGCAACATCTACTAGAGAGGACACTAAAGATGATGGAGGCATATCC
>NW_026035671.1:0-212 GCF_019186545.1 Solanum stenotomum
CCTACACTAGATTATTATACCTTGCATTTCATTCTTGACCAAAACAAAGCAAGTAGAATATCAATAACAAATAATTAACAATAGTACCTTGCAATCTTTACCGTATGGAGGATATGTCAACCAACATGTGAGTATAGAAGTGGAAGCCAGATGTCCCACAAAATGTAAAAGATAGAAAAATATCCAAATTATCATACATCTATCAACGTGAA
>NW_026035672.1:0-723 GCF_019186545.1 Solanum stenotomum
TAGTTGCGCTCATGAATCTTAAGCTGCCCCAGAAAACCTCGGTGGTGTCAACCTGGGAAACACACCAAGCATCTTCTGGTCCTCAAGCGGCGTAGGTCTGTCCGCTGCCAAGGGTTGTACTCCCTCGGGTAGTACCTGGACCTGAGGTGCCCTCAATGTAGGATGATCTTGCGCTACTAGTGCTGGTGTAGCTGCAGCGGATGGCTGCTGCATCCCCCCAAGCACACCTAAGAACTGAGCAATAGCAGTCTAGAGATCTGGAGTGAAAACTAGTCCGGGTGGCGGCTGGGCTAGCCCCGGCCCCATCGGCTGATCTGGTATACGAACTGCTGAAGGGTCTGTTACTAGCTCTGGATCCTCCTATCTCTCCTGGACTGATGTTGCGGCCCTCTCTCGACCTCGGGGTCGGCGTCTACCCCAAGTTGGGGCTCTGTCTGCAGGCCTGGGTGCATAACCCCCGGCCGCGCCGCCTCACGAGCGAGTCATCCAGTGAAAGAGTGAAACAAGAGAGATCTTAAGGAACCAATAAGACACATGCAGCATGAAAGTTAAACAAAAGATGAAATCTTTCTAAGGACATCCTGTTGCCCCCCGAAGATAAGTTACGGACGTCTCCGCACCGATCCGCAAGACTCTACTAGACGTTAGCTCTGTACAAGTGAGACAGGTGCACCTGAGGCTCTGACACCAACTTGTCACAATCCGATTTCTCGAGTCATGATA
>NW_026035673.1:0-451 GCF_019186545.1 Solanum stenotomum
AAAAGGACCTACATACCTGGGGCTAAGCGTGCCCCGCCTCCCAAATCTCATTACACCCTTCATGGGCGACACACGGAGGAATACTCTATCACCAACAGCGAATTTCAACGGTCGACGCCTACGGTCTGCATAACTCTGATGTCTACTCTGGGCTGTCCTGAGCCTATCTTGAATCACCCTCACATGATCTAAAGCCTCTCGCATCAAGTCTGTACCGCGCGGCCTGGGCTCTGTAGACTCAAACCAACCAACTGGAGAGCGACAACTCCTACTATATAAGGCCTCGAATGAGGCCATCTGAATACTCGAGCGGTAGCTATTATTATACGCAAACTCTGCCAAAGGCAAATACTGGTCCCACTGACCCCAAAATCCATAACACAAGCCCGCAACATGTCCTCAAGAACCTGAATCGTGCGCTCTGACTGACCATCGGTCTGCGGGTGGAAAG
>NW_026035674.1:0-267 GCF_019186545.1 Solanum stenotomum
TCATCATATTTCGACGCGCGTAAGAATCTGTAAAAGGCATTTTTGGGAAAATCGGCACGCGCAGACTGCCTTTAGGCCGTTTGGTTGCGTAGATCTCAAAAAAATACGCGGATTCAACAAAAAAATCGCCTAAAACGGACACCCGAGGCCCGAGTTATGGCCGTTTGTAGTTTCCTAAATTCAAAGCCACCTTCCACCTTTAAGATGCTGAATTTCAAATGGCCGTAACTTTCTGCTCCAACGTCCGATTGACGCAATCTTTTTTTT
>NW_026035675.1:0-724 GCF_019186545.1 Solanum stenotomum
CCGTCCTTCTTCCTCACGAAGAGGACTGAGGCCCCCCAAGGCGATACACTAGGCCGAATGAATCCCTTACCCAAGAGATCCTGAAGCTGAACACTAAGCTCCTTGAGCTCTGCAGGAGCCATCTGATATGGTGGAATAGAAATAGGCCGAGTACCTGGCTCAAGCTCAATCGGAAAATCAACATCACGCTCTAGGGGTAGGCCAGGTAGATCAGTAGGAAACACATCTATGAAGTCACGAACAACAGGAACTGACTCAACCGGAGGAACCTCCCTACTCACATCACGTACATCGGCCAAATATGATAAGCATCCGCTAGCCACTATCCTCCTAGCATGAATAAAAGAGATAACCCCAACTGGTGTGCTACCACGAGATCCCTGCCATACCACAGGAGGAATACCGGGAATGGCTAAGGTAACGGTTTTAGAAAAGCAATCTAAAACAGCGCGATAAGGGGATAACCAATCCATGCCCAGAATCACATCGAAATCAACCATGTCAAGCAATATAAGGTCAGCCCGGGTGTCACGCCCCTGGATAGTAACTAAGCAATATTGAAATACCTGATCCACTACTAAAGACTCACCCACGGGGGTCGACACACGCAACGGCGCTACCAGAGGCTCAGACATCATACTCAATCGAGAGGCATAGTAAACAGAAACATACGAAAAAGTAGAGCCTGGATCAAACAAAGCCAAGGCGGGCTGCTGGCATAATA
>NW_026035676.1:0-957 GCF_019186545.1 Solanum stenotomum
CTAAACCCTAAACACTAAACCATAAACCGTAAACCCTAAACCCTAACCCCTACCACCTAACCCCTATACCCTCACCCCAAATCCCTAAACCCTAAACCCTAAACCCCTAAACCCTAACCCCTTACCCCTAAACCCATAAACCCTAAACACTAAACCCTAAATCCTAAACCCTAACCCCTAACCTCTAACCTCTAACACCTTACCCCTAAACCCTAAACCCTAAACCCTAAACCCAAAACCCTAAGGCCTAAACCATAAAACCTAAACCCTAAACCGTAAACCTTAAACTCTAAACCATAAACCCTAAACCTTAAACCCCTTAACCATAAACTATGAAACCTAAACCATAAACCCTAACCCTTAAGCCCTAATCCTAAACCCTAACCCTAAACCATAAACCACAAACCCTAAACCCTAAACATTAAACCTTAAACCCTAAACCCTAACCCCTAACCCCTAAACCCTAAACCCTAAATCCATAAACGTTAAACTCTAAACCCTAAAACCTAAACCCTAAACCTTAAACCCATAACCATAATCCCTAAACCCTAATCCTAAAAGTTAAATCTTAAACATTAAACTCGAAACATTAAACCTTCAACCCTAACCTAAACTATAAATCCTAAACCTTAAATCCTAAACCCTAAACCCTAAATCCCAAATCCTAAACCTTAAACCCTAAACCATAAACCTTAAATCCTAAAAATGAAACCCAAAACACTAGACCCTATACCCTAAACCCTAAGCTCTAAACCCAAAACCCTAAAGCATAAACCCTAAACTTTAAACCCTAAATCCTAAGGACTAACCCTAAACCCTAAATCCTAAACACTAAACCTAAACCCTGAGCCCTAAACTTTAAATCCTAAACCCAAAATATTAAATCCTAAACCATAAAACCTAAACCTTAACCCTAAACCCTAAATCCAAAATCCAAAATCCAAAATCCTAAACCTT
>NW_026035677.1:0-256 GCF_019186545.1 Solanum stenotomum
TATTGGGACTTCATATCGGCCTCGGCCTCCCAAGTAGCGCTCTCAACTAATTGATTCCTCCACAAAACCTTCACGAAAGCTATTTCCTTGTTTCTCAATGTTTTGACTTGTCGGTCCAAAATCTCAATCGGAACTTCTTCATAAGAGAGACTTTCATCAACTTCCAACCCTTCTAGGGGATCTATGGATGTTGGATCTCCAACAAACTTCTTAAGCACAGAGACATGAAAAACAGGATGCACCGGTGCCAACTCAT
>NW_026035678.1:0-749 GCF_019186545.1 Solanum stenotomum
AAAGAAAATGAAGAAATAGATAGAAGAACTGAAATTTAAAAAAAAAACAACAAGCAAAAAAGAAAGTACAACAATTAGAAGAAGTAAAAAATACTAAAATAATAGAGCTAGAAAAAGAGCTAGCAATATTAAATGAAATGTATGAAATTAAACAAAAAGAAAAAGAACAAAAACTAAAATTGGCAAATGAGATAGCGGAATGGGTAGTTGGTGAATTCATGAAAGTGGTAGTGTGGTAGATGGTAGTGTGGTAGGTGAGTAACTTATTTTTAAGATTTTATTATAATTTCTTTTTACTATGTGTCTTAATCTTGATATCTCTTTAATATTACTTTTAGGTAGTACTAAATTCATGATAATATGTAATAATATTTATTGTAATATTCTTCCGATAATTGTTTTAATCTGAACATTTCATTAATATTATTTATGATATATTCTAAGTATAACATATCTTGGGTTCTTTGATAAGTACATAAATTTTCTTCCATTAATTGTTCTAATGATTTTATATCTTCCATAGATTCTGTCCAATATTGTAAATATTCGTATTTCATTTTAGTCTGAATTTATTTCTAAATCGTACCATTCTATTATTTCATTATCTAAATATAGGTCAAGTAAATCTATTTCATACCATTCTTGATTTAATATATCTTCTGATTCGTAATCATTAAATATTTTTTCCCATATTATTCTTCTTAATTCGATTATTTCTATATTTAAAGTACATATAAGATTAAAGTTTC
>NW_026035679.1:0-9578 GCF_019186545.1 Solanum stenotomum
GATTGGGCCGTCGAGGCCACCATGATCTGTATAGAGAAACTGAAAGCAGGTGTATATCAATATAATACATCAAACAATTAACAAGAAGCAGCAAACCAACAAACTAGGCCAGCATGGCCATAACGTAGTTGTACACCCCACACAACTAGTCTTCAAGTCTCTAAGTGTAGTAAAGATTCACTACAACATTTTATGTCTGCAACCACCCTAGAAAAGTGTAGCCTAAACTATGAAAAATTGTGGCCTTTGATAAAAGGCAACACTTTATTACTTTAAACCACGCTTTTCCAGGGGTGGCCGAATGAGGCGTAACCTTAGAGTTTAGGCGACACTTTTCAAGTGTTTCCTTATCAGCTACGCTTAAAAGCGTAGCCTAAAGGCAAAAAGGCCACACTTTGCAGCTACGCTTAAAAGTGTTGCCTTATCAGCTACACTTTCAAGAGTAGCCTAAAAGGCAAAAAGGCCACGCTTTGCGGCTACGCTTAAAAAAGTTGCCTTATCAGCTACACTTTTAAGCGTAGCCTAAAAGGCAAAAAGGCCACACTTTGCAGCTACGTTTAAAAGTGATGCCTTATCATCTAGGCTTTCAAGTGTGGCCTTTGCATCCATATTGCCCACGATTAATAAGTGTTGCCTTTTTTATCTTATGTATGACAACACTTTGAAGTGTAGTCCTTTCCCATGTGCATACCACAATTTACAGTCCTATGGCTACACTTTTAAGTGTGGTAATATTATTTTGGCTATAAATAATTTATATGCCACAATTTCTAATTAAAAAACACCAATATTGTTTTGCAATAAATAATCTCAAGCATTAAATTAGCTAATAAGTAATTCAAATTTATATTCACCATAAACTTCAAAAGATAGTATGTCTTTTGTACATACACATACTTATAAAGCAATATTTTAAATATGTGTACACAATAGTTCAAAAAGTACTCTCACAATAGTTCAATATATTCTAGCAATGAATATATTTCACAAAATCAAATATAATGCATTCAAATTTTTACAATAGTTCAAAAACTCTTCATCATCCACTTCAATGTGATCAAATTGACTTGCGGCGACCCTTCAAATTTGATCACCTCCATTTCCCTACACAAATCAGATTGTAGCAGTTATAGAAGAGGCAAGAAGTTCTTGATTACAACAGTTATAGAAGAGGCAAGAAGTTCCAGATTGCAGTAGTTATAGAACAACATATCAAATTGCAGATTGCAGCAGTTATAGAGAACAACAAATCTGCAGATTGCAGATTCCAGATTGCAGCATGCAATTCCAGATTGCAAATTGCAAATTCCAGATTGCAAAGTACAGTTCCAGATTGCAAATTGCATATTCCAGATTGCAGCATGCAGTTCCAGATTGCAAATTACAGATTCTAGATTGCAGCATGCAGTTCCTTGAAAGATACTTCTATGCAAGTTGAACATTCATTCACATATTGTATATGCATAACAATAAATGAGACCAAAGCATATAATCATATGCCATTGAATTAGCTCAGGCCAATACTTTAACAAAGATGTATTCATAAACAAACAAATATCATAACTGAGATTCTCTTTACATGAAGAAAATTGGACATTTGCAAAAAACCAGGCAAACAAAATTGATCAGAAAAATCTTATTCATAATCACACATCATTTACACTACATTAATTAGGCACCAAAATGCATTCAATTTAAAGGAAGGAGTTAGTCTCTTGAAAGATAATCAATAATCGTAGAATAACAAACTCAACTATTGTGCTCTTCACAATTCTAAAACAACAGACTAGACATCTTGAGATAACTAATATGTCATGCAAGTGATTTGGCTAAAAAAAATTGCCAAGGGAGAAGACAGAATCTAAAAAAATTTGAAGATAACAAACAACAACTTATGCGGATATGGAATTAAAAGTCATAAGATATGAACAACTTCAAGCAGCTCATAAATTTGAGCTTAATCGAACTCTTTTTACTCGAAATGAATACATTGAAGCTAAAGTAACAACTAACCTTAAACAAATATTATTATGCAGGAACAAACCAATAGACAAGAAGTGCAGTACCTATGATCTGGTCTCTGTTGTTAAAAGGCAAAGCCCCTTCTTCTTCCAGGTGAGTAAGAGGATTCAAACACTTGTAATTAAGTAAATAGCAGGCCGAACAATTAAGAAATTCAGTTTGTGAGAACTCACAAACTTTAATTTATCTTATAATTTTCTTTGAATATAGAGTACTGATGTATATATTAGAATGTCTAGTCTTATGATCTTTTTGTTGATACCAGATTATTCAGACAATGGTGAATAGGTCTGCTAAAACTGTCATAATACTCCTTCCATCCCATTGCTACAACAGTGTATGATTGGTACAAATTTTAACATGTACAATTGAATTATGATTATTAGTGATAGTGGAAAAATATTTAATTTAGAGTTGAAGAGTTAGTTTGATAAGATAATATCGTACTTATCAGATTTTGAATTTGGATAGTCCGACATTGAAGTATTAGAAGTTGGATACTTGGCAGCCGGTTGTTAAGATCCCAGAAAAATTTGAGTGGACGAAAAGACTATTTACTCAGGGAGGGAAGATGAAGTATATCGACTCTCCTTAATATACACAAATATTTTATATCTATTGTCTATATTGTGCATGCTTGTAAGTGTTTCAGCAATTTGGAGAAGATCATGGGGGATTTTTATTGGAAGGGTAAGAAGTGTAATAGGAACTTCACCTAGTAGAGTGGAAGAAGTTTATGGTTCCCACATGGAGGGGGAAGGAATTAGGAGACTATCCACCTATATTACAACGCTTTTATGGTAAGTTGTGGAGATTTTCTCCCAGATAGAAATTTGCATGCTTCATGGAGAGTGGTTATTTGAAAGTGACTTCTCTTCATCGTGAGACTGATTGAAGCTGCTGAAACTGCACCTAGTAGTTGATTTGTGCCAGAAATGAGACATAGTTTCTCCCAGTCCTCTTGGTCTTTCAGCCTTTACGCCTTTACTTCCTTTCCTTTTTACTTTTCAAGCCTACGGATCTCTCTTTTAAGATGAGAATCCATCTAGAACAACTCTTTGGCCAACTGCAACCTTTGAAACTTGGGGATGATAGGCCGGCTCCTCTACCCTTCTCCACTTAAATACTAGATTTAGTTCGCTTGGGGCAGGGCTCTAACTTGTGACATAACACATAAGTCCCTCAATTGGTCCCTATTGAGCTAACCCTTGGTGGCTAAAGTCTACCAATCTGATCCACAACTACCAAAATCTCAACTTTCTTCATGTTACCAAAACAGAGAAGAGGAAAAACAACACTATAAATCATTGTTGTTCTTTTCCACATTTGCACTCCCATTTTACTAGCTCTATGTGTTCTGAACTGGGCATAATCAGTTGATCACCTTCAAAGCTCAAATCAATTCGAAATAAAATAATTTGTGTTCCAAAAAAAGGGCTCATTGAATTGCTTGTTCTCAGCTGGGACAATCTTTCAAGGACATGCAACTGCTGAGGCACCCATATAGAATTTATCTTAAGTCCTAAGACAGATATTGACCAAGACAAAACTCTAAGCCAAGTAGAATTTCTCTGATAATTTTCTTTGAATATAGAGTACTGATGTATATGTTAGAATGTATAGTCTTATTGTAAAGACCTTGTTGATATTATGGGTAAGGTGGTAAATCATGATGATACAGATTCAGACAGAACAACAGAGACCAGATCACCACAAGAGAAGACAGGGCAAGACCAACAATATCAGCCTAAGGCACAGTTAGGTAAGACACTTAAATCTACTATTTCTACTCATAATAACTATAATAATCTTATTGTCCAGGAACAAACCAACAGACAAGAAGAACAAGAAAACCAGCTTCACAATTTCATACATCAACAAACAAAACAAAGGATGATTTGAATGAAGAACTAGACAGGGTTGAGGAAAATACAGTTGAGAAGTTCAAAAGAGAGAAAGAGAGAAAAGCCTTAAGGAACCAACAACACCACAACCCATGGCAAGTGAACCCATGTCAAGTGAAAACTTTTAGAGGTTTCTCAAGTTAGAAAGCTTGCAATTAACTGCATCAATAAGCCAACTACCACAAAGAAGACTTTCAAAAAAACTGAGACGACTAATTAGCCAACTATCACAAATTTACAATCACATAGGATACAGTTCTTTAGGATACTAATTTGCTAACTTATTGTTCTAAAAAAGAACATTTGAAAAAATATGAAATACCTTTTGAAGAATCGGATCATGAGTTGACCCGGAAGAATGTGGAAGATTTTGGCCTTTTACAGCTTGTACACTACTCGCATCAATAGGTGAAGCAAAGTTAGATCCAACACACCCTGGCATATCTCGAACATTCAATCCAGGGTTGTTTTGAAGCAACTGACTAAAGAAATGTCGCATTTCTTCTCTCATTTCAGTCATTTCTTCTTTTAGAGAAGTGATTTCATTGGCATGTTTCTGTTTTAGCTCGTTAGTTTCCTCATCTTTCTTCAAAGAACTTGTTGTCACTGATCTACCATAGCACCTTAGTCGACCAGGTTGCTCCTTTCCAAACACTGCCGTAAAAGCATCATCTGTTGTTTCCCCAGAATTTTGGTGCTTCTGAAGTTCAGCCTATTGAACAAAATTGACATCCATATTAAATGTAAGTACTTCTTTCTTTCCAGCTTAAATGAGTTTATGATTCATTAAGTTAACTTTAATTGACATCCCTTCCAAGCAAACTGTCCAGCAACTCAAGCATATTAAAATAAAATTATTACCCTCCCAACAATAGATACTTTTAAACCTGAATTAAATTCATCACTAATCCACTTTAAAAAACTTACTATTGCAACTTGAGTATCGGCCTAAATTTCCTTTCCAGTCTTTGTACGAGTTGCAATAAACATTTCACATTTGGATGGTTCCTCATTGTTTTCTTTGGTTGCACGCTACAAATTACATCAAAAGAAATAAAAAAAAACATATGGACGAAGATGATACAGTGGACAGTGGCTAGTAAAAAATAGTACAAATAGATGAAATTTGATTTTTTTACGAAATATCTGCTAAGTATTACCAATGCCACGCGTACTCTTGCAAAATTAATAGGTCCCATTCGATGCCTCCACTTTTGCTTTTTCCTGTTTTGAGAATTCATCTCACACATGGCCTATAATTAAATAAAAAGAGATGTTTGAATTAATAAATAAAACAAAAAAAGAATAGATATGATGCAAAATAAGTTGAAGAGTAGAAATGCACTATTTTAGCCTTACTTGAACAGTTGGGTGTTTCAAATACTTGATCAATTGACGGAATTGACCTTCTGGTATGTCATTAGGACGTTTTGCTAGCATATCCTCAACGGTACTATTTTTATCAAAACATCTCTCTTTAATTTTTTGCTTGTGTCGCCTCCAAGCATCACGAAGACCAGTCATCACCCACTTCTTTCCTTCTACTGGAATTAGGAATTTTGACTATGCAAAATAAAATACATTTAGCTTCAGCCAAAAAAAACAAACAATAAAATATGCAATCTCAAAATTAATTGTTCTTACATTGATATATTCCCACATGCGCTTTTTAGTATCTTTTGGCACCGCATGCCAACTAGTGTACATCAAGTTGATGAATCTAGGATTCCTTGAAATTGTTCCTATAAAGTTGGTTAATTCCGACACTATCTTACCAGTTGGTCCCACTGCTTGTCCTTTATCAAATGTCACTTCCTTTCTTTCTTCCAAATTTCTTGCGTTAATATCCTTACATGTTTTTCCTCGGACTTTTTTCAGCTCCAATATTCCTAGATTTATGTAATAGTAAGGAAATAAAAATTTTCTTTTATGTAAGTAATAAATCTTACAACGCTTAAGACATACCTTTTGTACTACAATCAATGCCAATTTCCTCGTCTATAGCACACTTATCCCCGCCGATTTCTTCTTTATCCACAAGATCATCAGCTACTGTATAGTTATCAGTTTTTGTTTCATCACCTATATGTATCGCTTGTTTTTTATTAAACTGGTCAAGACTAGTAGCTGGTATGACCGACCTCCTCTTTACCTGCTTGCAGTTTGGTAGATCATTAATATCATGTTCTTTCTGCAGCTGTTGTTCTTCCAGAAACTGATCAAGACTTGTAGCCGGTAGGACCGACTTCCTCTTCACCTGTTTGAAGTTTAGTAAATCTTGAATATCATGTTGTTCCACTGCATTACCAAGTGTTTCTCCAGTCACATGTACTGAAGCAGCAACACCTTTCTGGGAAGACGTTTGGAACCTAAAGTTGTGCATAGGAAGTTTAATTCCTTTCTCTTGAATGGACTCTCTAGATTGAAATAAGCTCTTTTTAGTTTGTCCTTTCCCAACAACCATATGTGAGGTACCAAGCTCTTCCCTTGAAGACGATTGAATTACTGATTTGTACTCAACCAATTTACTTTTTCCTTGTTGTGGAATGAAATCCTCAGAATTCTTTCTTTTATGCGCTATTGGTGCATGCTCTTTCTTAGCTTTATCATTGCGTTCGTTAGCAAGTTGTTCTCTCTTAATTTTGAATTGGTTAGCCAATTCAGTACTTGATCGGTATTGCATATCAAAGTTCATATTCTTCAATGGACTTTGAGCTTTGTTCGGATTCAAACCCTTTTTCTTTAGTGCTACTGATTGACTCATTCTTCCCGCTTTCTTTTAATCTTTTTATTTTCTTTCCCTACAGTAAGTTAAACTACAAAACAATAATCAGGTGATTGTTAACTTTGATAAAAGCAAACCTGCAAAGAGAAGAGGTTCTAGCCTCATAATCATATACGTTCTAGGATTATTAGATAGGAAAAGCTACAGAAATCTAACTTTAAAAGATTTAAATGTGTTGCCTTCACTGTGCTAATGAGAACAAGTAGTGAAATAATCTTTAGCTTCCAGAAAGATAAGGGAGTACTACATACAGATAACTGATTTCATTGTGCTGCCTTCACTGTGCTGCCTGTAATGTCCAATGCCTGATAATAATAGGAAAAAATAAGTATTTAGATAATAACCACAATTCACATTTACTGATTAGAAAGCAATTTGATAATTGTAACATGAATACTCCAGATATTACTAACCTTAGTCATACAAGTTTATGCCAACAAACAGTCAAATAAAATAATAGTAAGCTAGAATTACATGCTCATCAACAAAACAATAATTACATAAATTAAAGAAGCTAACATAAATTATTGACCAAACAACAAGCAGGCGCATAAACGAAGCCAACAGAATACTTAGATATCTTAAGGTGTTTGTACAAAAACAGTTAAATAACAAAAAGAGTGAGTTAGCACTATATGGTCATCACAAAAATAGTAAAACTCATGGTGTGTCATCTTCAAACTCGTCTTTAGACTCATCTTCAGAATCGTCTTCATACTCATTTTCAGACTCATCTTCAAACTCTTCTTCAGACTCATCTTCAAACTCTCTTTCATACTCGACCTCAAGTTGTTGAGTAACAAATTCCTCCGAAGGCACATCAATAACAGTTTCTGGTACATCAGTCCTTACTAAAGGAACTTCACCATCATCTTCTGGTATGAATGGTCCAATCAAGAGTTCAGACAACTCATTTTCATAACTTTGTGGGAGATCATATTCAAATTCATCACTCAAGTTAAACAAGTCTCTCGAAACAGTCTTCATAACATAATGTCTATCTTGATCATATGGATCTTGCACATAGAAGCATTGATGTACTTGAGATGCAAGCACAAAAGGCTTTTCCTGAGAGCATCTCTTGTTAAAATAGACATAAGTAAGGCCATAAATATCTTTTTCAACCTCATACCAATCGCACTTAAACAAAACAACCTTAAAATGACTATAATAGTCTAACTCAACTATATCAACTATTCTACCATAATAAGTCAAATATGCAGCAATCGGGTTCTTATCCTTTGAGCTTGCAAAGCTCGTAGTTGAGGCAACAAGTGTAACACCACTATTTTGTGTTTTACGCCTTGCATCACGCTGCCTAATATGGAATCTATATCCATTAATGAGATACCCAGAGTATCTTTTAGCAACAAAATTTGGTCCTCTAGACAATTGTTTTATCAAATCAGGCACATCCTCTTGCAAAGCATGAGTTTCAAACCATTGAGAGAAGTTTTGACAATGATCCTTGGCCTTGCTCCATTTAGATCTTCGCGGATGATTATTAACCTCGTGCTCATGCTCTCTACACAACATGTACTTTTTTGTTAAAACGATAAATAAAATAAGTAAAATATTAATTATACAATANACTATATTAAATTAAAGTACCTAATATATTCTTGAATCTCATCACAATTTCCCAATAAGTATGCATGTGCCTGACTTAGTGTCTTGTTATCTAAAATAAATGGATCAGTTTTCTTTGCTCCTAAAGGACATCCCTTTTTAGGAAACAAACTCACTGTTTCTGCATCACTTGGGTCACATTCATCATTATTTCTGGCTCTTCTGTTAAATCTGGTTTGTACAGCCCCATGCAGATATCTAGAAAATAAATTCATACAGTCTATTCCCACACGTGCCTCTGCTATGCAACCTTCTGGATAAAGTCTGTTGCGGATATATGATTTGAATGTACCCATTTCTCTTTCAGTGGAATACATCCATCTGTTCTGAACTGGACCTCCTAATCTCACTTCATTCGCCAAATGAATAGGCAAATGAATCATTATATCAAAAAATGACGGAGGAAAAATTCGCTCCAACTGATTTATTGTGTCTCTGATCTCTACTTCTAAGCAATCTAGTTCCTCCAATGTGATAACTTTTTGACACAAATGTTGGATGAAAGAACATAGACGAATCAAAGCAATAGCCACATGATCTGGAAGGATACTTTTAATTGGTATTGGAAGCAAGTAATGTAACATGAAATGAGCATCATGGGTCTTATAACCAGACAATTTTCTTTCATCCAGTTGCACACACCTAGATATATTGGAGGCACTGCCATCAAGTAGCTTGGCTGTCTTTAAAACTCCACAAAAAACTGATTTCTCTCCATTTGTCATTGAGAAGCAAGCTTTTGCAAACTTTGCTCTCTTATTATCTCCAGTATCTTTTGGATGAAGATTCTTTCTAATTCCCATCTCTTTCAAATCATATCAGGCTTTTGCATGATCCTTCGTTTTGCCAGGAATATCCAAAAGAGTTCCAAGTATGCTATCAACTATGTTCTTCTCTATGTGCATTACATCAAGGTTGTGGCGTAACAAGTTGTGATGCCAATAAGGTAATTCAAAAAAGATTGACCTTTTTTTCCATGGGCCATCATTTGATCTCTTTCTCTTCTTTCCAAACACATTTTCAAAATCTTGTAAGCTATTAAGCGTATCAGTTCCTTTTAATAAAGGTGGAGGAGGCCTGAATTCAGTTTTTCCATTGAAAGATCTTTTGTTAGATCTCCATGGATGATCCATGGGTAGAAAAACACGATGATCCATATAACACATTTTCCGACTATGCTTAAGATAGCGAGAATTAGTGTTATAATTATAACAAGGGCAAGCAAACTTTCCTTTTGT
>NW_026035680.1:0-367 GCF_019186545.1 Solanum stenotomum
TGTTTCTCGCCTTTGTTGCTATCGTTGGGGTTGTGTTTGCTGCAGTGTATCGTTGTGAAGCTGGGTTTCTTTTTGGATTAAGGAAATGGCCGGGTCTGGAGTTATTTGGGTGGGCTGGATTGTTCTGGATTTTGCTGGACAATGACGGAAGAAGAAGACCAAACGTACAGGGGTCATTTGGTACTGCTGTATTATTATATTATTGTGGAATGTAATGTATGGATTGTATGCTGCTGATGTATGTTGCATTGTTGGGTGGGTCTTTGGTATAAAATTGGGCCAGTTTTTGGGCTAAGGATGGGTTGGAATGGGGAGATTGGAAATTGGGCCAAAATTGGCCTCAAATTTGAGTTAGGGTGGGGGAATA
>NW_026035681.1:0-703 GCF_019186545.1 Solanum stenotomum
TTTTGACGATCACAATGTCATCAACATAGAAACAAATAATGACCTTGTGATTTTGAGTGTCTTTAATGTAAAAACATTTATCACATTCATTAATCTTGAATTCATTTGCCAACATAGTTTGGTCAAACTTCACATGTCATATTTGGGCGCTTGTTTTTAGTCCATAGAGTGACTTAACAAGTTTACAGACTTTCTTTTCTTTACCAGAACCACAAAGCCCTTGGGTTGTTCCATGTAAATTTCTTCCTCCAATTTTCATTTAAAATAAAAATATTTTCACATCCAATTTGACGAATTTGAAGGCAATATTTCGCAACTAGCGCAATTAACATCTGAATTGATGTAATCCTAGTTAGTGCTATTATCTGTCAAACAAGGCTTTCTTATTGTCTAAAGCCTATGACAACAAGTTTGTCTTTGTATTTGTCAATAGTTTTATCAACTTTCTTTTCCTTTTGTAGATCCACTTTGAATCCAAAAGTTTATTTCCTCGAGGAAGATCAACCAACTCTCAAGTATGGTTGCTCAAGATTGAATCTATCTTACTATTGACAAACTTTTCTCAAAGAGAATGAGTCCACAAAGGACATAACTTTTAGAATATATGAGACTCATTTTCAAGAAGAAATGTTACAAAATCAAACTCGTAGGAAGTAATTTGTCCATTGACATTTGCTACGCCTCCGAATCTCTTTATTAAGTA
>NW_026035682.1:0-1144 GCF_019186545.1 Solanum stenotomum
ACCAAATATAGTATATCTTATATATTTACTATTGTATTTTATTTATTTATTTTATTTTATATTATATTATATTAAAAAAGGCACCTTTTCACATTAAAGGGTTGTGACATTTCGAAAGAGTTATAACTTTTTCGATGAGTTCTAACCTTTTCGAAGGGTTGTGATATAGGGTTGCAACATTTCAGAAGAGTTGTGACTTTTCCGAAGGGTTGTGACATTTCCAAACAGTTATGACTTTTCTAAAGGGCTGTGACACTTTTTTGATAACAATAAGCATTTTTTATGAACTACCCTTTGTTGGCACTACAAAAAGAGGGGTTTTCTCAAATTTTTAAACTATAATTTTTTGAAGTTTTTCATTGTTGTTGTTCTTCTTCTTAGAGCATCCAATTTAGTATTTCTTCTATATTTTATATATTTACTTATTAATTTATGTTATATTATATTATATTAAAAGAAGACACCATTTCACATTGAATGGTTACGACTTTTCCAAAGAGTTTTGACTTTTTCGATGTGTTGTGCCCTTTTCAAATTGTTGTGACTTTTATGATACGAAACAATATGCACATTCTCATACTACCCTTTGTTAACTATATATGAAGGGGTTTCTTCACTTTTTTAAACTACGGTTTTTTTTTATGTTTTCTATTCTTCTATTCTTAAAAACTCACGTTTGATTTTCAGACGTTGACAATCTCAAAGTTCAATAAAATTTGAACACTCCCTAACATGAATGTTAATTAATATATTACTCCAACTAAAAATATCCAATTTAGTATATCTTTTATATTTTACATCAATATTTATTTATATTATATCATATTAAAAGTAAAAACTCCAACAATACAATAATAACTAAGTAATGCACTTTAGGGGAGGGAGGAGAAAATATATTTAAGAGGAGGTGTAGCTAAAAGATTTTAAAAGTGACTAACTTTCAGTAGTAATCATAAGAAAGCGTACATCCATTATTCATAGAAACTTATACTTTATCATTCATTTTATAATTGTTTACTTAATTTGTTAATTTAATAATATTCACATTATTTTTAACGTAATACATGATTTGATATTCATGTGCAATACACGTGCGTCAAAATTAGTATATATATATGTGTGTGTATTTTAACGTGGAATTAGT
>NW_026035683.1:0-685 GCF_019186545.1 Solanum stenotomum
CAACATCTTTATCCCGCAAAGGTAGGGGTAAGATCTTTGTACATCCTACTTCCTAGATTGAACTGTAAGATTATATTGAATATGTTGTTCACTACTAAAAAAAGGCCTCAAACCGATCTAAACAAACCGACTTCACAAAAGGTCGGAATAAACTCACCTCACGAAATTGATTCTCTAAAAAATCAAAATCAAAACGCAACAAAAAGAGAGAAAATTCCATGTCCACTTTTCAGGCATAATTCAAACTTTTGATTGAAGACAAATTTCATAACACAAACATTAACTTGGCACAACTAAAATTGTTACACACACCAAAACATTGTTTTCATTTTAAAGTGAAAAGAAGAACTTCCAATGTGGATGGGGGTGAGGGAGGGGGNGGGGGGGGGGGGGGGGGGGGGGGGGGGGGGGGGGGGGGGGGTTTGAGTTCCCTCTTCCTCTGGGTGGAACTTCAAAGAATAATGGGGCTAAATGCTGCAAAAAGAGGTAATTTCTTAGTTTGTTACAATTTCAAGACTTCCATTTTATTTTGATTCTTTGTTGTTTCAAAATTTTGATAGTAACAAAACCAAGATTTTTAGGCGATCATTGTTTCATGTTTTAATTTTGATGGATTTGTTGTCAAAATCTTGTATAGCAAATTTTCAAATAGAAAAAAGAACTATATTGTTATGGTGAAACTTCA
>NW_026035684.1:0-636 GCF_019186545.1 Solanum stenotomum
CTCGGACGATATGATCACAGGTACAGTGCTATTATGCCATCAGCCCGCTTCCGCCTTATTTGATCCAGGCTCTACTTATTCCTATATATCTGTTTATTGTGCTCCTTGATTGAGTATGATCCCAGAGCCTCTGGTAGCGTCGTTGCGTGTGTCGACCCCCGTGGGTGAGTCTTTAGTAGTGGATCAGGTATTTCGATCTTGCTTAGTTACTATCCAGGGGCGTGACACCCGGGCTGACCTTATATTGCTTGACATGGTTGATTTCGATGTGATTCTGGGCATGGATTGGTTATCCCTTTATCGCGTTGTTTTAGATTGCTTTTCTAAGACCGTTACCTTAGCCATTTCCGGTATTCCTCCGGTGGTGTGGCAGGGATCTCGTGGTAGCACACCAGTTGGGGTTATCTCTTTTATTCGTGCTAGGAGGCTAGTGGCTAGCGGATACTTATCATATTTGGCCTATGTACGTGATGTGAGTAGGGAGGTTCCTCCGGTTGAGTCAGTTCCTGTTGTTCGTGACTTCATAGATGTGTTTCCTACTGATCTACCTGGCCTACCCCCAGAGCGTGATGTTGATTTTTCCGATTGAGCTTGAGCCAGGTACTCCGCCTATTTCTATTCCGCCATATCGGATGG
>NW_026035685.1:0-262 GCF_019186545.1 Solanum stenotomum
CATAGATGAGGTCTTGACGGACTTCCACGAAAAATTTCGGCAAAAATGACGTCACAAATTTGGATTACCAAAAGATCCCTGGACTATAGCACACGAATAATGGCAAAACAAGGGTTGACCCACTCTGGGGATCATTTGACCTTGAAAATGGGGCGCTTTTCCTATCGGGACCAACCAGCTCCATAGCTAAGGTGTTGATGGACATCCATGAAAAATATCGGCACAAAAGACCTTAAAAATCTAGATAACCAAAAAATCAATG
>NW_026035686.1:0-262 GCF_019186545.1 Solanum stenotomum
AATTTTAAGGGTGTTTTTAGGCTTTAGGATCTGTTGGTGTGTCATAAGTCCTGGGGTTTCCCTAATGTTTTTTGGTTTAGGGTTTCTTAGGGATTTCATATTTCTTAGGTTTAGGCTTTTAAAGGTGTTGATCTAATATGCTTATGATATGCCAACTCAAGGTTAGCTTGGGGCCACTCGTGATCCTATGTCTCGTGTTACGTCAAGTGGGTAACCTTGGGGCGTGACAAAAAGAATGTATGAATAAAAAGCCGCTAAAAGA
>NW_026035687.1:0-249 GCF_019186545.1 Solanum stenotomum
GTTGGTGTCACTCGTGATCCTAAGTCTCATGTTACGTCAAGTGGGTAACCTCGGGGAGTGACAAAAACAACGTATCAACAAAAGCCTCTAACTGACTTGAGATGCTGGGACATGCCCCCAGCTAACTCTAGCAAAACTTAAACTAAAATGAAAGACTGAATATAAAACATGTAAATCGTCCTCGAAAAACGAGGACTTACCACTTATATTGCTGAATACGATTCGGGAACCGATCTCCGCGTGATTTGA
>NW_026035688.1:0-466 GCF_019186545.1 Solanum stenotomum
AAACCCTAGGAAACTCTAAACCTTAAACGCTTATAAATCCTAATACCCTAGATACTAAACCCTAAACCTTACACAGTCTAAAAAAAAACCTCTTTTAGAACCCCCTTAAAAACCGTAAAACCAAAAAATCTAAGAAACACAAAGCCCTACACCATAATTTATCCTAAAAATCATTTAAAAGAAATGCTAAACCCTAAAATAGAAGAAATCTTTACCCCTAAGAACCCCTAAACTGTAAAAAAAATCTTAAAATCTTGAAAAAACCGTATAGAACCCTAAACCTGAAAAAATTCTACAAAAACTTAAGCCCTAAACCTTAAACCCTAAGAATTCTTATACCTAATAAAGCATAATACCCTAAACCCTCTGAAACCCTAAATACTATAAAAAAAAGAAATACCTTTGGGAACCCCTAAAAACCTTTTAAAATCCTAATATACAAGATACTAAACCCTAAGCCCAACAC
>NW_026035689.1:0-272 GCF_019186545.1 Solanum stenotomum
TACTTACACCCATTATGATGTTAAAAAATGAAACATTTGCTATAATGAAAATCCTACCCAAATAAAACTACATCTAACTATATTTAAGATAATTTTAAAGCAACAAAATAAAAAAATAAAAAGAGAATTTCTATATAATAAATATTGAATTAAATAAAATTACAAATAACTTACATATTTACGAATAATTTGCTGTTCTAATTTCATTTATAAAATTAGTTTAAAATAATTATACAAAGTGCACTTTTATTCATTGATTCGAAAAATAAAAA
>NW_026035690.1:0-366 GCF_019186545.1 Solanum stenotomum
ATTTTCCCAAAAACCCGTTTTACTGCATCTTACGCGCGAGCGGAAATATGATGAAAAAAATAAAAGGAAATTAAGATAAAGGCGATGGGTTCCTCATATAGATCTCGAAAAAATACGAGGTTTCAAAAAAAAGATTGCGTCAAACGGACGTTCGAGCCGAGAGTTACGGCCATTTGAAATTCAGCATCTGAAAGGTGGAAGGTGACTTTGAATTTAGGAAACTTCAAACGGCCATAACTCGGGCCTCGGGTGTCCGTTTCAGGCAATTTTTTTTTGAATCCGCGTATTTTTTCGAGATCTACGCAACCAAACTGCCAAAAGGCGGTTTGCGCGTGCCTATTTTCCCACAAACGCGTTTTACTGATT
>NW_026035691.1:0-868 GCF_019186545.1 Solanum stenotomum
AAGAGAAAACAGAACCCAATATGGCATGTCCTTATCCGGTCTTGGGTTCCGAATCCGGAAAAAGTTCTAAACCTTCCATGGGTTTCTTTACCAAAGTCTTTGGTTAAAATAAGTCTATCTGGGTGCAACCTATCTGAAGTTGATTTTCCCAGGGACTTCAGTAATTTAATGTCGTTGCAGAACCTAGACCTCAGTAAAAATCCAATCAGTTGTCTTCCAGATTGCATCAGAACTCTTTCCAGGCTCAATAATCTTAAATTAGCTTCTTGTACGATGCTTAAATTTCTCATTGACCTACCTCGTGTCCACAATTTGGGGCTGGGATACTGCACTTCCCTAGAAACGGTAACATATCTATCAGTAGGGTGTCGGGCAAAAGTTCACTATTTAAATGGCTGTAAAGAACTCACTGATATGGAGGGAAGATTCAAGTTGGAAACCATGGGAGGAATTGAGAAAACAATGAAGTTATTGGAATTAAGCATGTGGGATTCTGTTAGAAGCTTTGAAGTGAAATTGCGTAACAATCTAACTCATACAGAAAGTAGAGGACCAGTAAAGGTAGTTTCTCCTCTTCCATTCCCCCACGTCACCCCCAAAGAAGGAGTTGACGGATCTACTTTCATTTTTGTGGTCAAACTTCTTCATGTAACAGCTGTACCTGTTGGTTCCTTCGTTTGTTTTTTGTCATATTTGATGAGATTCTTCATGACACAGGTGTGTTTTGAAAGGGGATTGATCAGCATATATCTTCCGGGGAGCAAGGTTCCTGATTGGTTTTGTTACAAGAGTGCTGGTGCAACTCTATCTTTCACTGTCCCTTCACCTCCTGATCTCAACATCCAGGGCATAACTGTGTGCTCAGTGT
>NW_026035692.1:0-598 GCF_019186545.1 Solanum stenotomum
TTGTTTTTAAAATCCATAGGAAAGGAGTAGCTGATTGTGCAGGTTTATATGGATGATATCATCTTTGGAGCCACTACAGATTTACTCTGCAAGGAGTTCTCTAATCTGATGAACAACGAATTTGAAATGAGCATGATGGGAGAACTCACTTTCTTGCTAGGCTTGCAGATCAAACAAACCTCTCAAGGCACTTCAATATGCCAAGAAAAGTATATCAAAGAGTTGCTCACGAAATTTAATCTTCTTGAGGCAAAGGTTCTGGATACTCCTATGAGCACAAGTGTAAAACTTGAAAAAGATGAAAATGGTGTGGAAGTCAATCAGACCATGTATAGAGCAATTATTGGGTCACTCCTGTACCTCACTGCAAGCAGGCCCGATATAGTGTTCAGTGTAGGGATGTGTGCAAGATTTCAAGCAGCACCAAAAGAGTCTCACCTTAAGGCAGCCAAAGTATCCTGAGATACTTGAAGGGAACTCAGGACCTGGTCCTCTTTTACCCTACTGATGACTCTTTTGATCTTATAGGTTATGCTGATGCAGATTATGCAGGTTTTCTCGTCGATCGAAAAAGCACATCAGGCATGGCACACTTCCT
>NW_026035692.1:749-2271 GCF_019186545.1 Solanum stenotomum
ACAAGCGCCATGAACATGGCAAAAAATCCGGTCCAGCACAAGAGAACAAAGCACATAGATATAAGGCATCACTTCCTAAGAGACAATGTAGAAAAGCAAAATGTGATGATGAGGTTTTGCAAAACTGAAGACCAGCTGGCAGACATCTTTACAAAGTCGCTAAGTAAAGACGTCTTCATTAAAAACAGGATGCGGCTAGGGATGCTAAAAATTACCTGACCTTTCGATAATTTTTTCTTTATTTGATTATGTTAAGGAGGGCAGGTATCTATGCTTGTTGTAATGTCTGTCAAAATAGAATTCACTTCTGTACCCTAATGCAGGTATACACTCATGGTGTGTCTAGCTGAAGAGAATGTTTAATCACACTGATAGAGTTACAAACTGAAAGGAGGACCTGGTCCTCACGAGGTTAGTATCAATTATACTACACTGTCTAAAAGTCAAACATCTCGGCCATGTGTCCTTCGCCCATTCATCGTGTCAGTTCAAAATGTCTTGTTGTTTTAATACCAAAGGTCACCTCCATTGGGACCCGTTACCTTTTCTATTTAATTTTTCTTGGAGAATTTTTTTTCTTTCGTCTCCTTTTAAATTTAATTAACATATCTCTCTAAACCTCTCTCCAAGTTCTTCCTTCTTCTTCTCAAAATGTCTATCACTGAGTCCTCTGAAAACCCTAACCCTTTTAACTTCCCCGATCCTCCTTTTGAAGAGTCTCCCTCCACCCCTGTCTGTGGTGCCGGTGAAATAGTTGAACCCTTTTGCCCGCTAGCCGACAATTTAGTCTCTCATGTTCTTCCCTCCGGAAACACCTTGAAGTGCTCTCTTACTCTGGTCCTATCTAGTGAAAAATCCCCCTTCTTGGAAGCACAATCTGTGGCAAAACCTAATGAGACCCTACCTGCTGGTGATGAACTGGTGGCCGTTCAAGGTTTAGCCTTTTTAAGAGGGGATATTCAACCCTCTTCTCTGGAACATGAGTTGGAGTCACCGGATCAGGTCCTTCCCAGAAGTGAGCCTATCTTTGACCAAACACCAAAATCATTTGATGTTGGAAGCGATAAGGAAGAAGAAGAAGAGGTTCCGTTAAAATGGCGCTCAAGGGGAATGCGTGGAGCAAACCAATCTCAAATACAGGTTTCTGAGGTGGAAGCAGTTAAAGGTACATCTGAGGCTGACATTGTTGAAAACTCTGCTGAAAGAGCAAAGGAGCGACAGAGAAAAGGGAAGGGAAAGTTGGAAATGCTTGGTTCTAAAGGAGACAAAAGGAAGTATATTACAAGGAGCAAAGCACAAAAGGTTATGGGGAGTGCCATCACTACAAGCAAAGCCCACACGGAAAGAACTAGGAAGAGGAGAAGAGAAGGGGTTAAACCCGAACATCCTGCCTCTGTGCCTGTGTCTATTGAGAATAGTGATAGTGAATCTGAAGATGTTGTCAAGTATGTGTTAAGAAGGAGGAGAGAAGGTGAGGAAGAAAGGATTAAATAAAAGGGAACTCAAAAAGAGGGAAGGAAAT
>NW_026035693.1:0-289 GCF_019186545.1 Solanum stenotomum
TGGATAGCAGTGCACTGAGGACGATGTGAAATAAATGAGGATATTTAATGTTTTATGTTTTCTAAAGAGTCAACGTTCAACGAAGGCAAATTAAGGGCTGCCACGTGTCCCGTGAACTGCTATCGTAACTGGATCTCCTACCGTCTGTCTATCTCTTATCGGGAAAGCACTTTTTTTTTTATCCTTTAGTGTATGATTTGACTCCATCCTCGCACATAATTAAGGGAGCCATTGAAAGGTGACTAAAACACCAGAAACGGGTTTGTCTCGGTAGGGAACTGTACGATCT
>NW_026035694.1:0-340 GCF_019186545.1 Solanum stenotomum
TAACTAAAGAGAATTGCATATACGAACCTAAGAACGAAGAACATCGAACCAGAACCTCAACCCTAATTAATAGAATCTGACAGTACGGAGGCCGGACCTCGAACCGGATGCTCACAAGAAATACCCAAGTAACCAATCACAAGTAACAAGTATAAGAGGCCGGAACTCTAACCGGATGCTCTATATAAGTATCTGGGAAATAGAGGCCGGACCTTAAACCGGATGCTCTATATAAGTATCTGGGCAATAGAGGCCGGACCTTAAACCGGATGCTCTATATAAGTATATGGGCAATAGAGGCCGGACCTTAAGCCGGATGCTCTATAAAGGTGCCAATGTA
>NW_026035695.1:0-661 GCF_019186545.1 Solanum stenotomum
CTCAAAGGCAAATCTGTCAATATTAGTTATGGATGAATAATGCAAGATATCACATAGAAAGAAGATAAACACATAAAAGTTGCTTTGTCTGAGGACACGTTAACCCACGAGTAATGGGGACTGATTTTTTGAACAAGCAGGAATTTGCTCGTTTTATTTTGGGGCTAGTGACTCAGGAAGGCTAAACTGCGTTGAGCTAAGGTCTTCTTGCTGCATCTTCTGTCATCTGTTGATCTGAACTCAATGTTTCCTTGTTGAATGAAAGAGAGGGAAAAGAAAATTTGAAAAAGATAGGGGCCGGGCCTTGAAAGGCTGCCTACGTATCTCCCAAGGAGAATTCAGGCCCTACGTAGTTCGAATACAAAAGGGAATTTCATTTTCATTCATTCATTTCTGGTGATTACAAGAAAAATGAAAAACAGATAATAAAGCGTCCTCAAAGACAGATGGTGCCTTCACCAAAGCTTCTTCATCTGACTGCCGTATTAGCCACGGGGGACAAACTCAACTTGAATCTTTCCCATGTTGACGAGGGATTCCACGTCATAGCGAAACTTGAGGCACCTCCCAATGTTGTGATCGATGGCATCATGATAAGGGCAGGGTTTCCAAATCTCAATTCCAACGGGATTAATTGCTTCACCATCCTTTCTGATAGAGG
>NW_026035696.1:0-661 GCF_019186545.1 Solanum stenotomum
AGGGCATCCATCATCAGTCTGGAAGCAGTTTCCGTTGCATATATCTGATGAGTACCCCAAAGCTTCTAGCTTCGTGGATGATACAAGGGTTGCTTTCCTGAACAGCCACTGTTCTGAAAAAAGAACACAACCTAGACCAAGAAAAACAACAAACTCAATTAACCAAAAGAGAACATAGAAGGCACTAACAGGAGATGAGTGAACATAAAAGTTAGGAATAATGCTTACCCTACATCCAAGTTGACTTACACGAAGACCTTCCGAAGATTTAGTAGTCAGGAAGGACTCAAGTAGATCAAACAATGCACTGCGCTTGGAGATAAGGAAGATAAAGATTGTTCCATGATTGTTCCAGATTTTAAGATAGAGAAGTAGCCTGCAAACATGCAGATGCATGTTAAGAAGCAGAAATCCAATAACCTAAACAGTAAGGCAAAGAAGTTGAGTATTGGCAAAACTACAAAAAAAAAAAAAGATTTTTTCAAACTACAGTATACCCACCTCGTCATCAATACTTCTGAAGTTTTTGAAAGTCTCTGCAAGATCTTTTTTTTTTGATAATCGAGAAATCAATCCGTCTGTGACCTGCCCTTTGGACCAATCATAGCCTTCTCAACTCGGTGGATAACGGGACCACCCCTCTACCCTTCTCCACTTAAAT
>NW_026035697.1:0-214 GCF_019186545.1 Solanum stenotomum
TATTTTTTTGCATTGTTTGGTTTGGTGTATTAAAAAAAGTATGTATTGTATAAAAAATGTTTATTCACAAAAGCATCATCCACAATTATGATGGAAAAAATGTAAAAGTGCTTTTGTGGGGTAATTGAGTCTTTAACCATGCTAATGCATGTATTAAATCCTTTGCATTACTAATACTTAGAAATTCATGGTATTAGTAATGCACTCCTCAATA
>NW_026035698.1:0-619 GCF_019186545.1 Solanum stenotomum
TGCCCCGCTATCAAAAATAGAATCACAATGTTAATACGGTCGTGTAGACACCAAAATCACAACAAACGGAGACGGGTCAATTTTGGAGTCAAAACGGGATTCGTGGGACCCGCGCAGGAAATTCCGAAATTAACCCCAAAAGTGGGTCCTAACCAGCTCCCCCAGCTCATTTCCCATAATGGGACACAATTCGGGGCTTGGGAACAACACAATATCAACAAGCAACTAAAACCCAATTTTTCTCCAAATTTAGAAATGGGACAGCAGTGCATTTACTAAAAACGAGCGGTCTACAGTAAAATCTGACGACGCCACAATGTTCTCCTTGAGAAACCACTCATGATAGCCTCAAAAATCACCAAAATCGGATCTAAAATGGCTAAGAAAACAAGTCTTAAAAATTCCCAAAAACAAACTCACAAAAAGGGGTCTGGCAGCAGGTGTTTTTCGAAATTTACCTCAAACGGGGACTCCAAATCACTATCCGAGCTCACCAACACGTTGTCCTCGAAAAATCTCACAACTTTGCCTTTTGGATCACCCAAATCGGTTGAGAGATGAGAGAGTTATGAGGGTTTGAAGGTTTGGAACTGTTGGCTGATTTTTCTGCATTTTATTG
>NW_026035699.1:0-619 GCF_019186545.1 Solanum stenotomum
ACACTCATGAAACCAAGAGGTGTTCATGGTTGAAACGAGCACAACCGTAAGAACCATAAATGGTAAAGGGTTAATTGTGTGACATATGGTTGTCTAGGTATACACCAAAGCTCGACGGTTCAAAGATATCGCATCTACCGATTGACCGAGTATATCCGACATATGTTCACTACGGAAAGTCCAAGGGGAAACCTACTTATCCAGATGCAATTGATTCTTGCTTGTAAAGTACACACTCGTCCGTGCATTCCTTATGTTATAACCATTCCCCATTAATGTGGGGGATTGTTGGGTATGTAGCAAGAGTTAATGGGAAATTGAGGGAAGATGAAAGAGGAACTTGGAAAAAGTTGGGAACTTGAAGATTTGAGAACTTGAAAAGTCCTCTTATGCTTTATTGAAAAGACATTTGTCCCTCATCGGTGGTGAAAAGAAAAATAGGAGAGTTTAAATTTAGAAACACTCCTATTAATTGTTAAAAGGGTTGGAAAGAGGGACCCCCCTCGCGCCGTCGTCGTCGTCGCTCGATCGGCTCGGCTTCGGCTTCGGCTTTGGCTTTGGATTTGGATTTGGATTTGGATTTAGATTTGGAAAAATGATCGATAGATTATTTTTTGGA
>NW_026035700.1:0-852 GCF_019186545.1 Solanum stenotomum
AAAAAAAATACAAGAGAAAATTTGTATGCCACAAATTATGCCTTATAAGGCATAAAAAATCACCTACCAAAAATAAAATACAATAGAAAATTTGTAAGCCACAAATTATGTCTTCTAAGGCATAAAAAAATTAATTTCAGAACTCACAAAATTACCTTTTTTAATCCTCTAAACTTTTGTCGGAAAGACAAGTTGTTTAACTTATGCCTTAGGAAATAAAAAATTGCGAAATTAGATCATAATTAAAAAATATTTTAGCCCGAATATTTTTCATTAAATAAGAAGGAAAGGCAAAAACTTTTTGGCATCCTCATCATAACATGCATACACTTGAGTCAACGTCAGTTATGTATTAGATGCCCTTCTCTAACTCTAAAATTATATCATCAATTAACATTAGGTTAAAACGAATGACATTCAACTCTTGATTCCTTACCAACATGGATTGTGGTGCGCTGGTGGGAGTACTTCACCCTTAACGAGAGTCTCGGTTTCGAGCCCTGGATATGGAGAAAATCCTGTTGAAAGCGTCACCCCCAAATGGGTCCTGCAGAGCGTGATCTGGATTTAGTTAGAGTTCCAATGTGGGCTCCGAACACCGGATAGAAAACCAAAAAAACTCTTGATTCCTTCATATCTTGAAACAAAGCCAAGTTAGTTTGGAGGTTCTTTTCCATAAACTTCTCTGATTTTTGTTCTCTAATTAGAGGTTGTTATAATCCGATTTTTAAGTTTGGAGTTGAATACTATATAGAACTAAGTTTAGCTATAATTGTTTTTATATCAATAGGAAATAGTTAAGTTCAAACAATTCAAAGAGTTTTAGGGTGTGTTTGGTATTTCCAATTTTCT
>NW_026035701.1:0-318 GCF_019186545.1 Solanum stenotomum
AAACAAACAGAAGTCTAACTACTACATTTCCAAAATCCGAAACTCATCGTACTAAAACTCTAACACAAGTATATAGATAAATATGATATAGGTATGTACTCTTCTCTAACATAATTCCTTGATCATCACTATACCTTAACTAGTATGTCGAGTCATTAACTACTAAGAAATAATCACCAATCAATATAAATCATAAACCCACTAGTTAAAACACAAACAAGTTATAAATAATGGAAANATCATATCCACACTGGCCTTGTAGTTGTTGATGTTGTCCAAACTATACCCCTTTATGGGATTAAAATGGTTGATTGCAAA
>NW_026035702.1:0-971 GCF_019186545.1 Solanum stenotomum
AGTTGCCTCGACGCATAAGCAATAACGCAGCCCTGCTGCATCAGTGCACAACCCAAACCAATGCCGGATTCGTCACAATAAACAGTGAAGCCCTCGCCCTCAACTGGAAGAGTCAATATAGGAGCGGTGGTCAATAACTCCTTGAGCCTCAAAAAGCTCGCCTCACACTCCTCTGATCAAACAAAGGGATCATCCTGGCGAGTCAATCGAGTCAAAGGCGCTGCTATAGTAGAAAATCCCTCAACAAAACGCCTATAGTAGCCTGCCAATCCGACGAAGCTACGAATATCAGTCACAGAGGTGGGCCTGTGCCAATCACGAATAGCCTCAATCTTCACCAGATCAACCCTAATACCCTCCTTGGACACCACGTGCCCCAAGAAGGCTACAGACTCAAGCCAAAACTCGCACTTTGAGAACTTGGCATAAAGCCGCTGATCTCTCAAAGCCTGGAGCACTATCCTCAAATGTTGCTCATGCTCACTCCGGCTCCGCGAGTATACCAGTATGTCATCAATGAAGACAATGACAAATAAATCAAGGTATGGCCTGAACATACGTGTCATCAAGTCCATGAACGCGGCAGGGGGATTAGTCAACCCAAACGACATCACCAAGAACTCATAATGGCCATAACGAGTCCTAAATGCGGTCTTAGGGACGTCCGCTGCCCTAATCCTCAACTGGTGGTAGCCGGATCTTAAATCAATCTTAGAAAATACCACGGCACCCTGAAGCTGATCAAACAAATCATCAATACGAGGCATGGGGTAACGGTTCTTCACCGTCACCTTGTTCAGCTGCCTGTAGTCAATACACAATCGCATAGTACCGTCCTTCTTCTTCACGAAAAGGACTGGGGCACCCCAAGGCGATACACTAGGCCGAATGAATCCCTTACCCAAGAGATTATGAAGCTGAACACTGAGCTCCTTGAGCTCTGAAGGAGCCATCCGATATGGCGGAATAGA
>NW_026035703.1:0-793 GCF_019186545.1 Solanum stenotomum
CCTAAACCATAAACCCTAAACCCTACACACTGAACCATAAACCCTAAACCCTAAACCATAACACATAAACCCAAAACCCTAAACACTAAACCATAAACCCTAAACCCTAAACCCTAACCCCTAACACCTAACCCCTAAATCCTAACCCCAAATCCCTAAACCCTAAACCCTAAACCCCTAAACCCTAAACCCTAAACCATAACCCTAAACACTAACCCTAAATCATAACCCTTCAACCCTAACACTAAATCCCTAAACCCTCACCCTAAATAATAAATCATAAACCCTAAACCCTAAATCCTAAACGTTAAACCCTAAACCATAAACCCTAAATCCTAAAAATGAAACCCAAAACACTAGACCCTATACCCTAAACCCTAAACTCTAAACCCAAAACCCTAAAGCATAAACCCTAAACCTTAAACCCTAAATCCTAAAGACTAACCCTAAACCCTAAATGCCAAACACTAAACCTACACCCTAAGCCCTAAATTCTAAATCCTAAACCCAAAATACTAAATCGTAAACCATAAAACCTAAACCTTAACCCTAAACACTAAATCTAAAATCCTAAACCCTAAACTCTTAACCCTTAACCGTAACCATAAACCCTAAACGCTAAATACCAAACTCTAAACCCTAAGCCCTAAACCCTAAACCCTAACCCCCTCAACCTAAACCCCAAATCCTAAACCCTAAACCCTAACCCCCTCAACCTAAACCCCAAATCCTAAACCCTAACCCCCTCAACCTAAACCCCAAATCCTAAACCCAAAACCCTATAGCCTAAACC
>NW_026035704.1:0-320 GCF_019186545.1 Solanum stenotomum
TCAAATCAACCATCGAAATGTGGTGAAGTTCTTTGGGTGTTGTTTGGAAGATGAAGTTCCTTTATTGGTTTATGAGTATGTCTCTGAAGGAAATCTGTACGAGCACATTCACAACCAACGTGGAGCGGGTTGGTTAACTTGGCAAAACCGTTTGAGAATTGCAGCAGAGATAGCCACTACACTTGCTTATCTTCATTCATTTGCGTCCATGCCTATCATTCATAGAGACGTTAAGTCTGCCAACATATTGTTGGATAATGTTTACACAACTAAGGTGGCAGATTTTGGAGCTTCAAGGTTAATTCCTCTAGATCAGACAC
>NW_026035705.1:0-294 GCF_019186545.1 Solanum stenotomum
ATGTATGTGTGGAAACCTAATTGTTGCCCATTTGGGGGAGGGGAATCTTAACCGGGTTTTGTTTTGTAGGTATGGATCGATTTCCCAAATTCGACATGGTCGTGGAAGCCCCAGTTCTGCTCAAGATGTGGTACAACGACCTCAATGTCGTCCACAAAAGGGTCCTCAACAAATATATAGGAGCCCTAACAGAACTCATCAACATGGTTGGGTGGCCCGAACTGATTGAAGTTCTCACAGGCTATTGGGACAACGAGAAAATGGTATTCCGATTTGGAACCATGGAAATCACCC
>NW_026035706.1:0-353 GCF_019186545.1 Solanum stenotomum
TCTTTGTTGTTTTTTTAGGGTTTTGGGTGTCTTAGTGCTTTTTTGGGTTTAGGGTTTTCTTAGTGCTTGGGTTTTGGGCTTATGATTTATAAGGGTTTAGAGTTCAAGGTTTAGAGTTTGGGATTTATGGTTCTTTAGGTTTAGGGGTTTTAAACTTTTTTTTTTAGGTTTTTTAGGGTTTAGGTTTTCTTAGTGATTTTTAGGGTTTAGGCTTTCTTAGTGATTTTTTAGGGTTTAGGGTTTAGGATCATAGGTTTTAGGGTATTAGGGTTTATAACGGTTTAGGAGTTAGAGTTTCTTAGGGTTTCTTGGTTTAGGATTTAGAGCTTCGGATTGTAGGTTAAGAGCTTTTT
>NW_026035707.1:0-12379 GCF_019186545.1 Solanum stenotomum
AGGAGATAACAAGCTTAAGAAATTTAATCTTGGTATTTTCTGTGGTAAGGAAGTTACTTCTATTTTCTGTGTTCTTTTTATGGGGATAGAAAAAGAAGAAAAAGAGAATTATTTTATCATATGATAAAAGAGATTTGGGATGAATTAGTACTACTTTAATATGTTCGAGTATATTTTTTGTAGTAAGTTTTCCTTGGATGGGTAAGATTATTTTTATTTTCTTCCCAAGCGCATTCAAGCATTGCACCCTTTCAGTTTTCTTTTCAATGAGAAAAGTTATTTTGTGCATAAAGGCTAAGATGAACACTTTAATTTTAAAGTAAATGAATAAATGTTGTCTCCTAACAATATTTGAACATGAGTTTAGTTTCTTGTTGAAATTAATGTCTTCTTGAGGAAAATAGGAATATGATGGAAACTGAGAAAAGAAAAGAAAATTAGCAAGAAAAGTGACTTGCATGAAATTATTGCTGACATATAGAATATGATTCAATGAGAGTAAAAATCAGGTTCTATCTTTATTTTCCTTGATTATTATTTTCTTTTTCTATCCTTTATAAGTTATGAAATTTATTTCATAAATGTTAGGATAAATGATCATTATGTGATGATCTCAGAATATATCTTTATTATTATTAATATGTATTCTGTTTAGAGGAGGAAAAATAAAACTTTTGTAGTTTTTTACTCCAAGTGAAATTTGATTGTATTTGACTTTTGAAGATTTTTTTTTCTCCTTTGATTTGAAGAATATAAGAACTTCACGAACAAATCAGATTGTGCATTGGTTTGAAGAATATAGAAACTTCACCAATTTGTTAAATACTCTGTTTGAATGAATATTTTGACTTGAAGAGTACAAAATCTTCGTCAGGAATATTAAGGCTAAATGATTGAATAAAATAAAATCTTCATCATTAGCTCGAAACAATGTTGTATTTGAGGTTTCTGGAGATTAAAATATTTTTGGTTTACTACTCTGTCTGAACGTGAAATTGATTCGAAGAATATTAAAACTTCATCAGAATTGAAGGTTCATTCGGTTAACGATTAGAAGAATATAAAAACTTCATCGTTAAACTAGAAACAAGTTGTATAAAGATTGAATCTTTATTATTAGTATTCTAAATACTAAGTGGTTTGTCTAGTTGTGACAAAACGGAAAAAAAAAGACACTAGTGACATAAAATTAGTGATTTTTGTGCTTGCAATATGTGTTTATATTGATTAAATCTCCAAAAGAAGGCTTCGTGTTGCCAATGTGTAAGCATGGGAAAAAATATGTGAAAAATAATTTCAAATACTTGAAAAATATTTTTGAGAACATATTTAAAATGTGGGGGNGAAGGCTTCGTGTTGCCAATGTGTAAGCATGGGAAAAAATATGTGGAAAATAATTTCAAATACTTGAAAAATATTTTTGAGAATATTTTTAAAATGTGGGGGGTTCTTTACTTGTGATAAAGACAAAATTAGACTTATTATCTAATTTAAATTTGAAAGTACAAGATATGAAATTTAATGACAATCTTGTATTATGTTAGACCCACAAAATTTTTGGAGTATGTTTGATATTGTGGTCGTTGAGTCTCTCTTTACTAGTATATGATATGACTAGTGTGAAATCACAAAATTATATTACTCATTGAAAAGAATTGTATTATTTGATGAAAACGTTTCACTTTAAAATATTGTGATTTTTCATGAAAAGATATGTCTATTATTTTTTTTTATATATAGACATGAACATTGGTGAAAAGTGATATGTTATGTTTGTGTTGTAAAACAAACATTTAGGTCATATTGCCCTTATTGGACCGATGAGACTATGATCATGGGTAATTCTATAACAAATTGAATGTTATGGAAAGGTCCTTCTGAAAAGGACAAATGACAAGGTATTGACTCTAAAACAATGTCTGTATTTGAGAAAGTTATAAAAAAAAGTAAAGAACAAAATATCTGTGGGAAAAGGTTACCTCACAGAAGGTCTTTTCAAACTTAGTATTTCTGTTTGTTCTTACTTGCTTAAATTAAATTGTTTGTGACATAAATGCTTGGGACATGTCAATTACAAAACTTTGCAAAAACTGATCAACTTAGAAGTTTTGCCTAACTTCTAGTGCAATAAATCAAAATGTCAGGTATGTGTTATTGAAAGGAATTTTAATACCTTAGAATTGATTTACACTAACATTTGTGATATGAAGTCGACACCATCTTGTGGTGTAAAAAAGTGTTTCATAAATTTTATTGACAATTGCACTAGATATTGTTATGTTTATATGTTGAATGGTAAGGATGAAGCAATTGAAACATATTGACAATATAAAACTGAAGTTGAAAAACAGTTGGATAAAGAGATTGTCATGATTAGAAGTGGTAGATGTGGAGAATATGAATCTTCTTTTGCAGAAATATATTTGGAAAATGGAATCATCCATCAAATTACTGCACTTTCTCACCACAATCTAATAAAATTGTTGACAGGAAAAAACCGAACTTTGAAGGAAATGTTGAATGTCCTATTTATAAGTTCAGGTTTACCACAAAATTTGTGGGGGTGCTATCATTATAGCAAAAGAGAACAACAAAAAAAATTTGTTTGTTCAGAAAGAGAGAAACAAAAAGTTTTGTTTGTTAGTAAAGGGAGTAACAAATAATTAAAAAAAAACGTTTGTTTGTTAAGAAAAGGAGCAAAAGAAAGTTGTGTTTGTTCAGACTTCGTTGTATCCTGATAGAGAATTGTTTGTCGTCCCTTAAAGTTTATACAAGCAATAACTCTTGAAAAATATTGATCAAACAATTTCCAATACAGTCTATTTCATATAAGAAATGAAAATGAGGGAACTATTCCCAAACGGGTCAAAATAGGACCTATGACTTTGGATTGTATGTTCATTGGATATGCTACAAATACTAAAGCATGTCGATTTATGGTTCATAAGTCCGAACTGTCGGATAGTCAAGTGAAGGGTCTAAACGACCTTGGAAAGAACCAAAGGAGAATGTACTTAATAAAGAGATTCGGAGGCGTAGTAAATGTCAATGGACAAATTACTTCCTACGATTTTGATTTTGTAACATTTCTTCTTGAAAATGAGTCTCATTTATTCTAAAAGTTATGTCCTTTGTGAACTCATTCTCTTTGAGAAAAGTTTGTCAATAGTAAGATAGAATCAATCTTGAGCAACCATACTTGAGAGTTGGTTGATCTTCCTCCAGGAAATAAACTTTTGGATTCAAAATGGATCTACAAAAGGAAAAGAAAGTTGATGAAACTATTGACAAATACAAAGACAGACTTGTTGTCATAGGCTTTAGGCAATAAGAAAGGCTTGTTTGACAGATAATATCACTACCTAGGATTGCATCAATTCAGATGTTAATTGCGCTAGTTGCGAATATGGCCTTCAAATTCATCAAAATTGATGTGAAACCATTTTTTAAAATGGAAAATTGGAGGAAGAAATTTACATGGAACAATCCGAGGGTTTGTGATTCCTAGTAAAGAAAAGAAAGTCTGTAAACTAGTTAAGTCACTTTGTGGACTAAAAACAAGCTCCCAAATAATGACATGTGAAATTTGACCAAACTATGTTGGCAAATGAATTCAAGATTAATGAATGTGATAAATGTTTTTACATTAAAGACACTCCAAATCACAAGGTCATTGTTTGTTTTTATGTTGATGACATGTTGATCATCAAAAGAGACATTTCTGATGTAAATGCTACTAAGCATATGCTAGAAAGTAACTTCGATATGAATGACATTAAAGTTACTGATATGATTGAGAAGGTACTTAACAAGTTCAAGTATTTGTATTGAGAAGTATGATATATATCATAAATTATACGCGATCAGATATAGCATGTGCTATTAGTAAACTGAGTCAGTTCACGAGTAATCTCAATTAAACTCATTGGATGACAATGAAAAGAGTTTTAGAGTATTTAAAACATACTTAAAAACTATTGCTTTGCATTATAACTAATATGCAACAGTATTGGAAGAATATAGTGATGCAAATTGAATCACCAGGTCAAATGAAGTAAAATCCACGAGTGGATTTGTATTTACTCTTGGTGGAGGAGCAGTCTCTTGGAAATCTTCCAAACAAAAATGTATCGCTCGCTCTAATATGAAATCTAAGTTTATCACTCTAGATAAGGCCGGTGAAGAAGTTGAATGACTCCAAAATTTCTTGAAATATTTTTGGCCCAAACCTTTTAGCTCCAGTATGCATACACTGTGAGAGTTAATTTGAAATATGTAGGGCATGGAGCATTATATATAACGGAAAGTCTCGTCATATATGGCGTAGACATAATATCGTTAGAGAACTACTCTCTAGTGGAATTATCATAATTGACTATGTAAAGTCAAAGGATAATGTGTCGGATCCACTTATAAAAGGTCTAACTAGAGAGAGAGTTGATAGATTATCAAAGGGAATGGGACTATGGCCGAGAACAATTCATTGTGTCTATAACATCCGACAATTTGAAATAACTATAGAGAAGCTGGAAATCGGAAATAGTCATTTTTGGAAGGAATTAAAACTCTGGAAATTTGGTTAAGTATGGGAAAAAGTGAGTTTTTGGCCAACTTTGAACAGTTATAACTCCTAGATCAGGATGAGTTAGGTGTAGTTCCAGTTATGTTTGCAAAGTTTGTGGAATGGTCTTTCCAACGCTGCCAAGTTTACTCGATTCCGAGTTCGTATGAGTGAGTTATGCCCTTCGGAAGTTGGACAGTTGGCAGGGAAGTCTGTTCGGAAATTTGTAAGGGTATTTTGGTCTTTTCCCTAGCCAATTCTTTTGGACATATATGAGTGTGTTAGACTGATTTTGATCAGTTTTTCTCATTTTTAAAGAGTGAAAGTAAGGGTTTGAGAGTGAAGAGGAGAAGAAGAGGAAAAAGAGAAGGTCAAGCAAGGTTTCCTCATAGATCGTTGTGGATATCGTCAGGGTGATCCCTATTAGGTATGTGGGTTCTTAGTGTTGGGTTGGTTCTTTCCCCCACATGCCAAACTCGTTTAATTTTGAGAAAAGATTTAGTTGTGGTTGTTGAAATCTTGTGGTGATGTTTGTTGAAGTTGTAGTTGTGTTGTGTTGAAGTTTTTTTTGGTTTGGTGTATGTTTCCGGTGGAGTTTTTGAGTTGAATCTATTGCATGTTGAGGGATTTTATGATCCTTAGTAGTTGGGGTTGAAACCATTGAAGGTAAGGGAGGTTTAGAGTTGGAAAAATGAAGGAGAAAAGTTAAGTTTTCAGGGAAAAGGGACGAGGCGTCGCGCCAGCCAACGCCCCCCAAATGGGACTCTGAGGTCCAGCCCTTGGGGCGGCGCCCCTAGCAGAGCCCCAACCAGACCCTTCTGACCTTTGAGGTCTGGCGCTCCGCACCTCTCAAAGCGCCAAGGACGCCAAGTTTTCCCATTCCTTCCCCACTTTTTCATACATGTTCCTAGGTATTGTACCTATGTTTCATAGTTATTTCCAACACTCCAAGGTACGTTTAAACGTCAAGAACTTGTCCATAACATGTGATCAAACACCTTGAATCCATGATTCCAATTCAGGAAGAGTTAGTTTCCAAGTCAAGTGAAGTTAAGAGTTGAGTCTAGAAGTTAAAGAAGTGAGTTAAGGCAAGTCTTTAAAGTTGTTCAAGAGTCCTTATTGAATGTTTTAACTTCATTTTAAGGCTTAAGAGTTTCAAGTCAATTAAAGAGCAAAGAGTCACGAGTTTCAAGTTGAGCAAACAGTATAGAGTTGAGTTCAATTCTCAAAAGTTATTAGGGAACTATGTATTCCCAAAGAAGTTTCTAAATGTTTTTACATTTGAGTAAGAAAGGAACTATGATTCCAAGAGAGCCTTTTGGCTAGTTTTCAAGAAAAAGGAACATCGTTTCCAAGTGAGCCTTTAGGCTAAGTTTTGAGTAATTATCTTAACTAAAGAAAGATGTGTTTAAAACACTTATGAGCTAAAGTATATTTTTGGGAGTAGTCTTGAGCACCGAGTGGGGACACGAGTTCATATTAACTCAACTCTCCATAAGAACCATGCGCCAACATGGGATTTAACGGGTCATACTTTTTAGATAATCACGTAAGTTAAGCTAGTGGATCCACTTAGTAAAGTTAGCTTCCTATATCACGGCAAGGTATAGGATGGTCCTTGGGCAACGTGAGGTAAAACGTTGTACTATCACTAGGGCTCATAGTGGTGATTGTCAGTTAAAGAATCTCCCACAAAAGTTATACTACTTTTATATAAGTAAAGTTGAGTTTGTTATCGTTTTATCCTTAACGAACTAAGTTGTTTACACTATTTTACAAGCTTTATATATTGCATGTGTCTTATTGCTTTATATATTGAGTTCAGTTATTCAAGAGTTGAACAGAGACAAGGTAAGAGTTCCTTTGTACTCCTTCCAAGCTTAAGTTGTGGTTTAGCTTTCCAGCTCGCGTACTCATACATTCAACGTACTGATGCCAGTTGGCCTGCATCTTATTATGATGCAGACACAGGTACCCAGGGCCTGCATCCAGTTCGCCGTTGATCCAGTTGAGTACTTCAGAGTCAGTGGTGAGCCTCTTTACATTCCGGAGGACTCGGTTATTTTATTCTCTTAAGTTTTGTTTTATTAGGATGTCGTGGGGTCTGTCCCAACATCCATCACAGTATTTTAGAGGCTTCATAGACAGTCAGTCAGTTAGTTGGAGTCTCTCATCTATGTATATATGTAAATATTCTATTTTGAGACTTAAGTTACCTTTTTGGCTAGATTTTATCAGTTAGGTTGTTTTATAACCTTGCATTGCATTTAGTTATTCCGCTGAGTTAAGAAAGTCAGGCCAAGGGTTCGCTTGGGGGCCAGAAATAGTCTTCGAGTGCCCGCCACGTCCATGGTGTAGGCTCGGGGCGTGACAAACTTGGTATCAGAGGACAGAGTTCAAGAGTCCTAGGGAATCTATGAAGCGGTGTCTGTAGAGTTCTAGTTATCGGTGTGAAGCGCACCACATCTATAATTGGGAGGCTGCAACATTTAGGAAGAATTCTCATTTCTTTCACACTCATCTCGTGCGTTAGAGGTGACCTCTAAAAAGTTTCTTGCTAATTCATACTTATGTGTGTTTTCAGATAGTCATGCCTCCACGAAGAGTTGACAGAGGGCGTCTTCCTAGACGTTATGTTGATGAACAAGAGTTACCTTATACCTCGGGAGTGCAACCACAAGGGGACGTTTCTAATGCCGAGTTCAGAGAGGCAATTTGGTTTCTGAGTCAAGCTGTAACTATTAGTTAGCAGAGGGGAGCTCGACAGGAAAGATCTAACACTTCTAGGATTCGTGAGTTCTTGGGGATGAATCCTCCGAATTTCATGGGTTTGAGTACTACTGAGGATCCAGAGAACTTCATTGAGGAGCTTAAGAAGATTTTTGATGTGATGCATGTGACAGATACTGAGCGGGTTGAACTGGCTGCGTATCAATTGAAGGATGTTGCTAGAACTTGGTTTGACCAGTGGAAAGGGGGCAGAGTTGAGAATGCACCACCTGCGAGTTGGGCCTGTTTTGAGGAAGCTTTCTTGGGACGTTTCTTTCCCCGAGAATTGAAAGAGGCCAAGGTACGTGAGTTCCTCACACTTAAGCAGGAGTCCTTGAGTGTTCATGAGTACAGTTTGAAGTTCACACATTTATCCCGCTATGCTCCGGAGATGGTTGCGAACATGAGGAGTAGAATGAGTTTGTTTGTAGCTGGACTGTCTCGGTTGTCGAGTAAGGAAGGTAGAGTTGCAATGCTTATCGGGGACATGGACATATCAAGGTTGATGGTCTATGTACAGCAAGTTGAGGAAGAAAAGCTGAGGGACAGAGAAGAGTTCAGAAATAAGAGAANGCTCCGGAGATGGTTGCGAACATGAGGAGTAGAATGAGTTTGTTTGTAGCTGGACTGTCTCGGTTGTCGAGTAAGGAAGGTAGGGCTACAATGCTTATCGGGGACATGGACATATCAAGGTTGATGGTCTATGTACAGCAAGTTGAGGAAGAAAAGCTGAGGGACAGAGAAGAGTTCAGAAATAAGAGAATTAAGACCGGTAATGAGTCCGGACAGCAGAAAGGTAATGCGAGTCGTCCGTCCTTTCAACAAAGGCAAAGGGGACCTGCTTCATCATCTGCTAGTGCACCTGCACCGAGAAATAAAAATGAGTACACTGGACAGAATTCACAGAACTTTAGAGCTGGACCTGCACAGTCTCAGAATAGTATGGTACAAGAAAGTAACCGGGTTCTTCCATGTGCTAGGTGTGGTAGAGTTCATCGAGGGAAGTGTCGTCAAGGCCAGACGGGTTGCTTTAAGTGTGGACAAGAGGGTCACCTCATGAAGGTGTGCTCAAAGAACAAGCAAGGTAGTTGAAATCTGGGCAATAGGGCCCAATCTTCATCAGTTGCTCCCCCAGTTAGGACGACACCTAGAGGCGCTACTTCTAGTACCGGTGGAGGAGCAAACCGCATCTATGCAATCACTAGTCGCCATGAGCAAAAGAACTTTCCAAATGTTGTCACTGGTATGATCAAAGTCTTTGTTTTTGATGTGTATGCTTTGCTAGACCCAAAAGTAGGTTTATTTTTTGTAACTCCTTACGTTGCAAATAAGTTTGATGTTCTTCCTGAAAGACTTGATGAATAGAGTCTTCAAACCTTATTTAGATATGTTTGTTATCGTCTTCATTGATGACATACTAATCTATTTAAGGAATGAAGAAGATCTTACTAGTTATCTCAGAATAGTTCTTCAGACTTTGAAAGATAAGGAGTTGTATGCCACGTTCTCTAAGTGTGAGTTTTGGCTTGAGTCGGTGGCATTCCTAGGCCACATTGTATCTGGTGATGGAATTAAAGTAGATACTCGAAAAATTGAGGCAGTGCAGAATTGGCCTAGAACCACATATCCAACTGAAATTAGGAGTTTCTTGGGTTTAGCTGGCTATTATAGAAGGTTTGTTGAGGGGTTCTCGTTTATTGCATCTCCTTTGACAAAGTTGACTTAGAAGACAGTGAAATTTTAATGGTCTGAAGCTTGTGAGAAAAACTTTCAGGAATTGAAAAAGAGGTTGATTTCTGCTCCAGTTTTGACGTTACCAGAAGGTACTCAAGCTTTTGTGGTGTATTGTGATGCATCTAGAGTTGGTTTGGGTTGTGTCTTAATGTAGAATGGCAAAGTTATAGCTTATACCTCTAGGCAGTTGAAAGTTCATGAGAAGAACTACCCAACCCATGACTTAGAGTTGGCTGCTGTAGTGTTCGCTTTGAAGATATGGTGTCATTACTTGTATGGTGTGCATGTTGATATATTCACTGATCACAAGAGCTTAATCTCAGACAAAAGAGGTGGTTAGAATTACTCAAGGATTATGACCTGAGTATTCTTTACCACCCAGGTAAGGCTAACGTTGTTGTTGATTCTTTAAGCAGGTTGTCTATGGGTAGCATCGCCCATGTTAAAGAAGGGAAGAGAGAGTTAGCAAAATATATGCACAGACTGGCATACCTGGGAGTCAGATTTATAGATTCCGCAGAAGGAGGAATAGCGGTGGTGAATGGGGCCGAGTCATCACTAGTGTCAGAAGTGAAAGAGAAACAAGATTAAGATCCCATTTTGCTTGAGTTAAAGACAAATGTTCAAAAGCAAAGAGTATTAGCTTTTGAACAAGGGGAAGATGGTGTTTTGAGATTTCAAGGTAGATTGTGTGTACCTATGGTAGATGGACTCCAAAAGAGGATTATGGAGGAAACTCATAGCTCCAGATATTCCATTCATCCGGGTTCCACAAAGATGTATCGTGACTTGAGAGAAGTTTATTGGTGGAATGGCATAAAGAAGGGCATTGCAGAGTTTGTTGTTAAGTGTCCAAATTGCCAACAAGTGAAAGTCGAACACCAAAGGCTCAGTGGTTTAGCTCAGAGAATAGAACTTCCGGAATGGAAGTGGGAGATGATCAATATGGATTTCATCACGGGGTTACCAAGGTCTCGCAGACAGCATGATTCTATTTGGGTGATTGTCGACAGAATGACAAAATCAACATATTTTCTACCAGTAAAGACTACCAATTCAGCAGAAGATTATGCCAAGTTGTATATTCAAGAGGTGGTGAGACTTCATGGAGTCCCAATCTCCATTATTTCAGATAGAGGTGCACAGTTCACTGCACAGTTCTGGAAATCTTTTCAGAAAGGCTTGGGTTCAAATGTGAACTTAAGTACTGCCTCTCATCCTCAGACTAATGGGCAAGCAGAACGCACTATTCAGACTTTAGAGGATATGTTAAGGGCTTGTGTGATCAATTTCAAAAGTAATTGGGATGATCACCTACCTCTCATTGAGTTTGCCTACAACAACAATTATCACTCCAGCATCCAGATGGCTCCATATGAAGCTCTTTATGGGAGAAGATGTAGATCTCATATTGGAAGGTTTAAAGTTGGTGAAACAGGGTTGATAGGACCATATCTAGTTCACCAAGCTATGGAGAAGGTGAAAGTGATTCAAAAGAGGTTGAAAACGGCACAGAGTTGTCAAAAATCCTACACTAATGTTAGGAGAAGGGCGTTAGAGTTTGAAGTCGATGATTGGGTATATTTGAAAGTTTCACCCATAAAGGGGGTTATGAGGTTTGGTAAGAAAGGAAAACTTAGTCCCCGGTATATTGGACCTTACCGCATAGTCAAAAGGATTGGCAATGTTGCTTATGAGTTGGAGTTACCACAGGAACTAGCAGCGGTCCATCCAGTATTTCACATCTCTATGTTGAAGAAGTGCATAGGTGATCCTTCATTGATCCTACCAACTGAAAGTATTAGGATCAAGGATAACTTATCTTATGAGGAGATTCCTGTTCAGATTTTAGATCACTAAGTTTGTAGGCTGAGAACGAAAGATGCAGCATCAGTCAAGGTCCTTTGGAGGAACCAATTTGTTGAGGAAGCTACTTGGGAAGCCGAAGAGGACATGAAGAAGAGGTACCCGTACCTCTTTGAATCCGTAGTAAATGCATACCAAGGTACTAATTTCCTTCTTAGTGCTCTTTATATTGTAGTGAGCCTGTTGTTGTTGTGTTGTTTGCATGGTTGTTTGTTAGGTGTTGAGATGATGTTACACCCTTAGTCTTGTAAGAGTAATCTCATTCGAGGATGAATGTTCCCAAGGGGGAGATATTGCAACATCTGACAATTTGAAATAACTATAGAGAAGCTGGAAATCGGAAATAGTCATTTTTGGAAGAAATTAAAAATCTGGAAATTTGGTTAAGTACGGGAAAAAGTGAGTTTTTGGCCAACTTTGAACAGTTATAACTCCTCTCAATGGTCTTTCCAATGTCGCCGAGTTTGATTGATTTCGAGTTTGTATGAGTGAGTTATGCCTTTCGGAAGTTGGGCAGTTGGCAGGGAAGTCTGTCCGGTAATTTGTAAGGGTATTTTGGTCTTTTCCCTAGCCTTTTCTTTTGGATATATATGAGTGTGTTAAACTGATTTTGGTCAGTTTTTCTCATTTTAAAAGAGTGAAAGTAAGGGTTTGAGAGTGAAGAGGAAAAGAAGAGGAAAAAGAGAAGGTCAAGCAAGTTTTCGTCATAGATCGTTGTGGATATCGTCGGGGGTGATCCCTATTAGGTATGTGAGTTCTTAGTGTTGGGTTGGTTCTTTGCCCCTCACGCAAAACTCGTTTAATTTCGAGAAAAGATTTAGTTGTGATTGTTGAAATCTTGTGGTGATGTTTGTTGAAGTTGTAGTTGTGTTGTGTTGAAGTTCTTGTTGGTTTGGTGTATGTTTCTGGTGGAGTTTTTGAGTTGAATCTATTGCATGTTGAGGGATTTTATGATCCTTAGTGTTTAGGATTTAAACCATTGAAGGTAAGGGAGGTTTAGAGTTAGAAAAACTGAAAGAGAAAAGTCAAGTTTTTAGGGAAAAGGGCAGGGGCGTCGCGCCAGCCAACGCCCCCCAAATGGGACTCTGAGGTCCAGCCCTTGGGGCGGCGCCCCTAGCAGAGCCCCAACCAGACCCTTCTGACCTTTGAGGTCTGGCGCTCCGCACCTCTCAAAGCGCTAAGGACGCCAAGTTTTCCCATTCCTTCCCCACTTTTTCATACATGTTCCTAGGTATTGTACCTATGTTTCATAGTTATTTCCAATACTCCAAGGTACGTTTAAACGTCAAGAACTTGTCCATAACATGTGATCAAACACCTTGAATCCATGATTCCAATTCAGGAAGAGTTAGTTTCCAAGTCAAGTGAAGTTAAGAGTTGAGTCTAGAAGTTAAAGAAGTGAGTTAAGGCAAGTCTTTAAAGTTGTTCAAGAGTCCTTATTGAATGTTT
>NW_026035707.1:12586-28148 GCF_019186545.1 Solanum stenotomum
TTTGAGTAATTATCTCAACTAAAGAAAGATGTGTTTAAAACACTTATGAGCTAAAGTATATTTTTGGGAGTAGTCTTGAGCACCGAGTGGGGACACGAGTTCATATTAACTCAACTCTCCATAAGAACCATGCACCAACATGGGATTTAACGGGTCATACTTTTTAGATGATCACGTAAGTTAAGCTAGTGGATCCACTTAGTAAAGTTAGTTTCCTATATCACGGCAAGGTATAGGATGGTCCTTGGGCAACGTGAGGTAAAACGTTGTACCATCACTAGGGCTCATAGTGGTGGTTGTCGGTTAAAGAATCTCCCACAAAAGTTATATTACTTTTATATAAGTAAAGTTGAGTTTGTTATCGTTTTATCCCTAACGAACTAAGTTGTTTACACCATTTTACAAGCTTTATATATTGTATGTGTATTATTGCTTTATATATTATGTTCAGTTATTCAAGAGTTGAACAGAGCCAAGGTAAGAGTTCTTTTGTACTCCTTTCAAGCTTAAGTTGTGGTTTAGCTTTCCAGCTCGCATACTCGTACATTCAATGTACTGATGCCAGTTGTCCTGCATTTTATTATGATGCAGGCACAGGTAGCTAGGACCAGCATCCGGTTCGCCGTTGATCCAGTTGAGTACTTCAGAGTCAGTGGTGAGCCTTTTTGCATTCCGGAGGATTCGGTTATTTTGTTCTCTTAAGTTTTGTTTTATTAGGATGTCGTAGGGTCTGTCCCAACACCCATCTCAGTATTTTAGAGACTTCATAGACAGTCAGTCAGTTAGTTAGAGTCTCTCATTTATGTATATATGTAAATATTTAATTTTGAGACTCGAGTTGCCTTTTTGGCCAGATTTTATCAGTTATGTTGTTTTATAACCTTGCATTGCATTGAGTTATTCCGCTGAGTTAAGAAACCCAGGCCAAGGGTTCTCTTGGGGGCCAGAAATGGTCTTCGAGTGTCGACCACGTCCAGGGTGTAGGCTCGGGGCGTGAAAGTGGCGGTAACTTTACCTAGAGGACTAGAGATCCCAAGATCTAGGTTCAAGGAGATCAAACAAAGTCATTGATGGCGGTTCAACATTGTCAAAATATTTTTTATGGTCTATTCTCATGATAAGACAATGTTTATTAACAAGGATAAAGGCATTAGGACTTTTTAATGATTCTAAGTTTGCTACATGGTATATCAAATGGTGTATCTACGGGATAACACATTTAGAAATCACCTATGTAAGTGTGAAGTGTAAGCCGTTTCAAGGAGAATTCGGTAAGGCCAGTTCTCTACGCACTTATAAATCGAGACGTGTTCATGGCTGAAACGAACAAAATAATGAGAACCAAAAATAGTTCAAGGGTTGATTGTGTGACTTATGTTGTCTAGGTATACACCAAAGCTCGACGGTTCAAAGATATCAAATCTATCGATTGACCGAGTATATCCGATAGATGTTCACTATGGAAAGTTTAAAGGGAAACTCACTTATCCAGAGGCAATCAATCCTTAATTACAAATCACACAGTTTTTCATGCATATGTTTAAATAATAGCCATTCCCTATTCATGTGGGGGATTGTTGGGGTTTAAAGGTGTGAACAGGAAATGAAGGGTTGTGACTCTCCTAAAGAGTTGTAACTATGCCGAAGGGTTGTAACCTTTATGAAAGGTTGTGTCCTTTCTAAAGGGTTGTGACCGTTTGAAAGGTTATGCATTTTCCAAAGTGTTGTGACCTTTCTGAAAGGCTGTTTTCTTTTTGAAAGGTTGTCTTCTTTCCAAAGGGTTATGACCTTTACCCTTTGTTGGCTATAAATAGAGAGGTTTTCTCTCATTTTTCTGCATCGAATTCTTTCCTTCTTTTGCATACATTTCTTACAAAACAAAATCGATCGATCGTGTCTGTGTGTGTGATTCGTTGCTGTCATTTTGAGTTCGTTGAAATTATCGAAGTTTAAGGTACCACTACTTCTTTAATGGTTAATCCGTTTTATCTTGGGAGGAATTAATCTGCAACCTTGGGTACTTGAGGGGATTAAATTTCTTAAGGAAACACATTGGATTCTGTGGACTCGGATAATTTTTTGTGTTTTTCTTTTCATCTTTTATTATTTCAAAAAGAAGAGTTAAACTGAATACAGGAGATAACAAAAACAAGAGTTAAACCTCGTTATAGTGATCATATTATCATAACGGTCTGATTTTCTCCTGAATCGATCTTTTATGTTATATTTTACTCTTTATAATAACATTTTACCTAGAATAACAATGATATTTACAACATTTTTTTTAAAAAAATTACCCCTTTATAATAGTTATTAGGGGTGTATAAAATCGAACCGAAAACCGAATCGAACCGCAAATCGAGTCAAATCGGAAAAAAAAAACCGACTAGTGGTTTGGTTTGACTTGGTTTGGTATTGAAAAAAAATCCGACTATATTTGGGTTGATTTGGTTTTAACTAAAAAAAAAACAACCCGACATTATATATATAATTTTAAAATTTATTTTATACATAAAAATATTTACTTTGATATAATTTTTAAATATTTCTTATACGTTTTCATAATTGTTATCATTTTAATATATTATTTCAAGTTTGAAACTTAGAATTCTGAATGGTCTAATAAATATTATAGTCCACAGATGTTGGTAATTATAATAAAGCTTAAATCAAAATCAAATTAATACTAAAGCAAAAAGAAAATCAATTCAACACTAGGAATGACAATAATATTGAATATTTGTTCTTTAGTTTTACATTGGTTTAGACAATTAAAATACATAATCTAATTTTAATTTCCTTTAATATTTAGTCATGTAACTAATACTTATTGAACTTATTTTAGCATGATATAGTACTTTTAAATTATGATCATTTTACTTATGACTTGTTAATTTGCAATATTTGTTTTACGCGATTTCATTATTATTATTTTTGTTGGATATTTTAGTGTCATTAACATATCATATTATGTGTTATTTTTTTAAGAAACACCTTAGATAATTGTATTTTGGTACGACTAAAGAAATATTTGAAGTATAAGTAAATTATATGTTTGTATGAATACTTTACCGGAAAAACCCAAAACAACCCGAAAAAATTCGAAAAAACCCAAGGTTGAAAAACTCGAGTTTTATTGGTTTGGTTTGGCTTATAAATTTAAAAATCCAACACAAATTGTTTGGTTTGATATTTGAAAAACCCGAACCAACCTAGCCATGTACACCCCTAAATTAGTTATACTCAAATATTATGTAATAATATTTTATAAGAAATATATTAGGTATAGAATTAAAATATTAAAGTATTTATAGTAATAGTAATCATCATTAGTGCCAAACACTTATAAAATTCAATACGGGTATCTTAAAGAAAAAAATTATAAGGCATGCCTTCCTTTTTCTGGTACATGAAATTATTAAACTAATTTTTTTGTGTACCTTTGTATATATATAATACTACTACAACAGAATTTTCCTTATAATATTTAACGATAATTGAGTTAATGTCATTATATTTAGAGTCGTTAAATTTTTTAATGATAATTATATAGAGTGTTGACTATAAATATTCATATTTATTATTAACGATAAATATAATATAGCAACATTATATTATTGCCCGCTAAATATAATAGAGCAGCAATTCTTTATTACCGCTAAATTCTTTATTAGTTATACTTATAACAGCTAAATGAGATCTAAACATAAAATATTAGTACACATATATAACAATATCTCATTATATTAGCCATAAAACTTTCAAACAAATACTGTGAATGAAACAAAAGTTGTCAATATAATGGTAATGCTATATTCTTTTGAAGATAGGAAAAAAGATGAAACTAATTAGTGCATTTTGATAGCATACAAAAATTTACAAGTCCTTCGCGTTTGGAATTTAAATTAATTTTGAGGGTTGTGTTAGATTTAATGTTCTTCTATTTTATAAATAGAAGAAAGAATAAAGAAAAATAAACACTGTCATATATATTCAAGGATTTAATTAGGAGAAAGAAATCTATACGCAATAATTACAATTTTTATCATGGTCATAAACGAAATATCAAAACAAAGACGAATATCCCATCAATCCAACTAAATTCTAGCCAATGGATTTTAAAAAAAAATGAAAGACTTAGAAAAGAAAAGATTTTTTTATTTCGAACTTTATTTTATTTTTTTGTTTATGAGAATTGGTTTTATTTTTTATTTTTAAATATTTTGGATCCACAAGCCATAATTAAATCTAGTCCCTTCAGGTGTGTTGGTGTAAACAAAATATGTTTTTCATGGAAATTTTTTCCCTAAAAATATGTGATTGATTTTCTTACTTATTTTTTTTTTTATATGTTTGGTAAATAAATAGAAGATATTATCCTAAAAATATTAGTGTTGGCATGAGAGGCTTTGGGGTAGTGGAGTGGGGCTATGGGGGAGGGGGTTTGTACCGGAAGTGGATATAGACAATTAATGTGAAATATCACTTACAAAATTTATTATATTCCCCTATTGCCCATAAGAAAGTCATTTTTCTAGAATTTTCTAAATTTATTTTTAACCTAACATGAAAAAAAAATCTTCTAGAAAATATTATCATCATACCAAACACACTCTAAATTATCTCATATAACGAATTTGATTGAGATGATCCATATTAACGGCTCGAAACCAAGTGGGTACTATGTGTAGTAAAATTTGAAGAAGTAAAAGGTAAAAATAAATATTTTCCTATCTCAAAAAAAAAATGTAAATCGATGATATTCACATTTAATGTATAACGATCTCCAAATATATGTTACTTTCTCTGTCCTTCCAATTTTGACTTTATACTTGTTATTTTTGACAAATAAAAAAAAGACAATATTATTTTACTCATTATACCCTCAATTTATTTAGCGAGTTATTGGTTTTTGAAAAAGGTAAAACCTCTTTAATGAATAAATTAATTTTGAATATAGAAATAAAATGGTAAATTTACTATGTCAATTATTATTTTTTTAATAGATGTGTCAAGGCAAAAATTGATAAATAAATAAATACAGAGACAGTACTTTTTTTCGGTTTAAGGGAAAAATGTGAAATGGTATAATGATACGTAATTTTCAAGACTAAAGAAGCAGAAATAACAAGAGGTGTTTTAAGATTATCAAATGGTCTGCAGAAGTAAATGAGATAGGAAAAATCATTTTGGCCAGAAAATTTGGTAAGAATTTGGTCAGAATGATAAAATAACATATTTCACACTATTTAATTTATCTTTTTGAACATTTTTATCATTTTAACTTTAATATCTTTTAATTAAAAAATGAAAAAATTACAGTTTATTTTAAAATAAAAAGGTTATTATAAGCTTTTAATTTTGGTCAAATTCTGACCAAATTTTCTAATCATTTAGCATTACCAATGAAATACCATACTACTAAATAGAGAAAAGTCAAGATTTGCAGATACGAATAATCATTAAATCAAAAACCCACACAATAAATATTCAAGTAATATTAATTTCCCATAAACATTCCCAAAACTCTACTATAAATGAAGAGAAAAAAATGTTAATTAGACACAATTTCATAACCTCAAAAAAAAATTAAAATGAAAAAGCCCAGCGTCTCAAAATTTCTTTATGGCATTCTTTTCATTGCATTCCTTCTCTCAGGTATTTTGCTTTTTATATACTTCCTCACTTTTAATTTAAGTGTCTCAATTTTTTTTTAAATAGACAAAAATTTATCAGAAACAACTTCTATATCTCGTAAAATCTATGTACACTTTATCTTTCCCATACCCTACTTTATGAGATTCACTGGATATATTGTTGTTTTTATTGTTAAAAAAGAATAATCTCTGATTCATATTTTAAATTCAAACATTTTACTTTAAGAGTCTCTTATTTGTTATAACTTCACATTTGATCAAATTAAGTCACTTAAATTGAGACGGGATATTAACAAAATTTGTTGATGCGTGATAGGGATTGAGGCAAAAGAATGTAGCGAAGGGCTGCCGTGGGTGACAATAGACTGCGAAGGAAGCGAGCCTGGCGTGCAATGCTGGAGCGAATGTCAAAATAGACACGGTTTAAATGTCAAAGCTATCTGCTGGAGTGACCCATCTTTACCTACTCAATTTTGCCGATGTACCTGGCCTTGTTAATCCCTTTCGAGAGCATGCTTTACTCTAATAGGAGGCGTAGAGTTTCTGAGTGAAGGCGAGCGCAACTATATATGAAATATCATAGTTGTCTAGTTTAAAGTTCAAAGGTCTATGTTTTGTTTAATTTCATTTATAAGCAACAATATTTATTATATGATATTTGTCTGATTTTGATTTGACATGAAGTTTATGAAAATTCAAAAGATTTTTAAATTTTATAAACTTAAACTAAAAGATTTGTTGAATCTACTGAAATAATTTTTAAATAATGTGATCTTTGAACATATCATATGAAAATTAAAATTAAATTAAAAAATTATCAAAAAACACAAAGACATTTTTTGAAATTGTGGTAGATTCTTTGCAATTGTGATGAAATACATTCCCAATAATAACTCCAAAAATAGTGAGCAATCTCCATTGGAAAAATCACACCTTCTTGTGCAATACTTGTGTTGATCACATACTCCCTTTTGTCCTTATTTGTTTCTCCAATTTTGACTTGACACATTTATTAAAAAAAATTAACATAATGAGCTTATCATTTTATTCCTATTAATTGATAGAAATTTAAAATCAATTTACTCATTAAAAAGATTCTTCATTTTTCAAAAACATTAACTCTTTAAATAAATTGAGGGTATAATAGCTAAAAAATAATTGTCTTTTCTTAATTTGTCAAAAATAATAAATAAAAAGTCAAAATTGGACAAGTAATTAAAAAGAGAAAGAGAGTATCTTTGACACATTCTCTGTTTTTGTTGATATAATTGTGTTTATAACCAAAAAAATAATAAAAACAAAAATGCTAGCTTAATAAAATCATAAATAAACGAAAACATTATTTTGAAGTTTGAACTTACAACTTTCTGTGTGTCCTAATGAAATTCAACCCTTTCATAATTATCCAAGATATATAGATTTATCCCGGTCAAGATAAAACAAAAAAAAAACTACTGTTATGTAAATGTTGGCACTTTAATTTATAGAACTTCAGCAAACTCAAATAAACGAAGCAAATGAGACGATTCTACTATTTTATTTTATTTTTATTTTGGAAACAAATAGAGAGCAATTTAGAGAGAGACTTTGAAAAGTTTTATAGCAAATTGAGGAAAGAGTACGGAAAATTTGTGAAATTCTGCAAAAGTAAATGATTTACTATAATGAGAAAGATTGAGCGTACAATATTTACGATAAATACTTATTTTGTCAATATTTACTTGCCCATCTTTGATTGATATATCTTTTTAAGAAACAAAAAAACAAAATAATAAATTTACAAAATCACCCTAATTATTATAAATTGTCTAAATATTGAAAATATAAGTAATTCTTAATAATAAGGGTAAAATAGGTATAAAAATATATTATCTTTTGATTTTATTTAAATTGAACAAATAAAAGGGGACATACATATTGTATTATAGTAGACAATATAATACAATTATATCAACGAATTATAAATAAAAAATCGTCAATTTTCTGGGTTGGGGCCTGGCGCGATGCGCCAGCCAAAGCGCCCCAAACCCCCCTCTAAAGTTTAGGGGCTGGCGCCCCACGCTACCCATAGCGCCAGGGTCGCCTGCCCCCTCCAGTTTGTTGTCGGTTTTCTCGTTTGAGTTTGTTTAAAGTGCACCTTCACTCCTTTCATACTCTAACTACTCTAAGCTACTTCTAAACACCTAGAAATCATTCATACCATGATCATAACCTTGAATTCATAATTCAAATTCAAGGTAGAGCTAAGAGTTAAGTTTTGAGATTTTTTTTAAACATTCTAAGAAAGCGACGGATTGGCAACGGAATTACCATTTTGTTGCAAAATTGACAAATAATTTTTTGAGTAATAATATAGTGACAGATTGACAACGGAATATTTATTTTGTCGCTAAATATTAGCGTAAAATTTTGGTGCCTAATTTTTCCTACGGATTTAGTAACAAAGTACGGGTGACAAATTTAATAAATATTGGGCAACGGAATTAGTGACAGAAAAAAGGTTGCTAAACTTTTTAATATATTTTTATAAAATTTATATTATATAGCGACGAAAATATCCGTCATTATAATTTTTTCTAAATAAATACATTAATTTGAAAGCGACGAATGTTAGAATCCGCCAGTAAATCCGTTGCAAATATTTTTAAAGTCATATTATATTCTAGGGCACAAATTTATCTCCACATTTTCAAGCTCCCACTCCAAAGAAGCCTCTCTTAAGCTCCATCTCCATTGAAGCTTTCCAAGTCTCGCTGTAAGCTCCACTGAAGTTCTCCATCCCCTTTCCAAGTCTCCACTGCTACCTTTCCAATTCTCCACTGCTAGCTTTCCAAGTCTCCACTGTGAGCTCAATCTCTCATCTCGATTTCAATTTCATTTAGCTCTCCATCTCAATAGGGCTGTGGTATTTTCAAAATGGGTAGTTTCAACTCTTCTTTCTGCAAAATAAGAACCCCAACTCGTTCCTGTATTTGGATGTTAGATTCTCTGGATTTGGGTATCAATGGCTTCAGTTGACAAAATCATTGTTTCCAGTTCAACTTGTCTTCTGAAAATAGAGATTTTAGTGTTTTGGGTGTATGAAAATATGTTATTTTAACTCTTAACTCTTTCCATTTCATTTAGCTTGATTGCTTGAAGTAGAATTGGGATTTTCTCAAAATAAGGGTTTTAAAAATTTAAGTATTCCGAAAATAGGGTTTTTTCTAGAAATTATGTTTTCTGGAAATAGGGATTAGGGTTCAAGCAAAAGCATTTGGATTTCAATGTTGGAATGGTCACTGACTTTGGGTTCCACAACTGTCAATGAGAGTAGAAATTAATTCTTGTTGCGTCAATGGTACCTTGTCAGTTTTAAACAAAACAATTATTTTTTATATTGACTCACTTAATTAGATGGGATTCATGAATATAATTGTTGTCTAAAGTCTGAGCTACTGTATCTCCCAAAAATTGGCTCACTGATACATTTTTGGCAAGAGTCCCTTGAAGATCTCTGTAGTAATTGTTTTATTTGTTTCCATCCTAAATAATATGGGGGAATGTCATGAGGTTAATAAAGAGAAGGAAATTATATTAGTACGACGTACCTGTTGAGAGTTGCCTTGAATCTTCTGAACTTTCAAGTACTTCTCTAATTGAAGAGATTGAGTAATTATCTCATGTTGATGCTTGAAGAAGTTCTCTTCCTCTGCCTGTTTTTTCAGAAAACAAAACAAAAATTAGATTCATTGCTTACTGTATCAAGTGTTTAGTTTTTATTTATATTGTTATTGTTTCATGTTCTTGCTAATAACCAAGGTAATAAAGTGTTAAAATGTTGCAGGTCCCTGCTGTTAGAACATCATCATCAGGGTCTGGTTGATATTCGCTTGAAGTAAGCCTCACTCTTTATTCTATCTCTGATTTAGCTCAAGATTTAAGTTCGAGGTATTTTGTTTACTCAATCTAACTATGATGAAGATTGTTGCCATCTTGAAACTATTCGAGTTAGAGCTTTTTTTTAATAGATTAGTGAAAAATTTGGAGAATTCTTATTCTGTTATTGTGGGTGTTTCTGTGATTAGTTCTTGCTGGAGGAATACATTCTAAATTTTAACTTGTTTATTGCTTTTATTTGCTAGAAAAATGCATTCTAGACTTTAACTTTTTCTTTGGTTTTATTTGCTAGAGGAATTGTTGTACTTATAGAGGAAAGTCGTGTGATTTTCTTAAAAATTGTCTTTTTGAAATAAAGATTCTTGCCAACTGCTTGTTCAGTAGATTAAATTATTAACCAAATCAAATCAAAGCAACTACATAGTCATCAAGAACCTCTAAGATTAAATTTATTAGCTAACTGCTTGTTCAATAGAAAGTTTTTCATGTAATGTGCTTTTGTTTGTTGCTGATGAAATGTAGTATTAGCTCCAAATTCTTTTCTTGCTCTAGTTTTTCACACACTGGAAAGTGTTGTTTGTACTGTAAATTAACTGTAATGCTTAAATCCCTTTTGTTTGTCATCAGTTTTGTGAGATTAATATAGTAATTAGATAGTTTCAATAAGTTCATTGTAGCTAGAATGCTTCAGTAAGTTGATTTGAATCAAAATGCTTTAATTGTTCTATAAGTTGACTAAAATTACAATGTTCCAGCAACTATTTTGTAAGTTGATTATAATTAATAATTGCTTTAATAGTTCGTAAGTTTTTTTAAAGTTTGCATAGTACTGAAGAACTTTAGAAATTGTTCTTGTTTTGCCAATATGCATGTTTTGTTCGAATTTGATGAATATGAATGAGAGTATCTTCTGCAACGTTTTGCAAGTATGTTCATGCAACGTTTGCAAGAAGAATTTTCGAATCTATTTTAGGGTCAAATAGACGAGAGTCTTGAAGCAAATTTCTCTATATGGTTCAAGGAATTTGTGAGTATTGTGAAATTATCTTTTATACAATGACATGCTTAAATTTAGTTTTAAATTTTACTAAGTCTTACATTTTAAAAAAAAAATAGGTCCAATGCAATCCCATTGAGAATGAATTATTGCGTAGTCTTGCTCGTGGACCATTAATAGACACTACATCTTATTCTGCGTATTTTGTTAATGGATACAAATTTCACACAGAATGTCATGGTAGCACAAGATCAACAATGAATAGTGGAGTTTGTATCTCGGATCCAAATTTTGGTGATTATTATGGACGAATAAAAGAGATAATGCAAGTGAAATACCGTGAAGCACCTTTAAGGCAAGCTGTATTATTCAAATGTGAATGGTTTGACCCAACTATGGATGTTGGTGTTAAAAGGCACAATCAGTACAAATTGGTTGATATTAACCATCGTCGTCGATATAAAAAATATGAACCTTTTATTCTTGCAATGCAAGCAACACAAGTGTGTTATGTACCTTATCCTAGCAAGAAAAAGGACAAAGATGATTGGGCAGCTGTACTGAAGGTCAAACCTCGAAATGTTATTGAATTGCCTAATAAGGAAGTGGCAACAATTTCAGAAGTAAATGTTCCATTTCAAGTTAAAGAAGTTCAAGTCCACGAGATAGATATGATTGTTTCCATTGATGAAAACATACTCTTAAATGATCCAAATGGAGATGTAATTGAAATGGATGAACCCATTGATGATGGATTATTGCAAGAGAATCATGAAATCCACATAGAATCCACAGAAGAAGAGTATGAAACTGAGGAAACTGAGGAGAATGAGGATGAGGAAGAGGAAGAGTTTGAAGAAGACAGTGACTAGTGCTTCATCATCTGCTATTGTATTTTCACTATATTTTGTTTGTTTCTAATTTTCAATCAAGGATAATGTAGTTTCTGTTTTTCAATTAAGGATATTTTAAAGAAATAGCTCTTGGTTTGAACTATGTGTGTTCTATTTCTAATTTCAATTCCTAATTAAATCTACTAATTATAACTTTAATAACTGTCATACATACCAATTAACTATGCATTCTTATAATTACTAATAGCTAATATTGATGTCTTATAAAGAAGTGCTCAAACAAGTAAGCTCTTTGGGAGACTTATTGTTATGTAAATTCTTGAGCTCAATAGATCATTTCTTTTAAATGAATGACATTACTTGACTGTGATTATGTAACCATCAGGTTTTGGAGCCTTATCAGAAGCACATGATGTGATGGTATTGAAAATCCAAGCCTTTTAAAAGGCTTCTCCCTTTCCCTAATGTCATCATCTGTGATTTTGTCCAAATTTTCAAAATATGTCATAGATTTCTAATGCTCATTCTTTGTGTAAAGCTTCTGATATAAGTTCATGATCCATTTACTCTTGTTACTCTTGTTATATATAACTCTGTTACTCTTGTTACTTTTGTATTTTCAGGTACCAATTTTTTCACTTGATAAACAAGCTCTTACAAAGACAGTTTTAATATTTCAGCACTGTTTCACGTAATCTCATTATTATGGATTATGTTTAATTTTATTTTGTATCAATCATGATCTAACAACAATGTTATATTTGTTTATAGGTATGTCTCGAGGTAGAGGTCGTGAAAAATCCCCAGGTATGAGTAATCCTGTTATTCGTGTAAGCATGCCAACTATTCCCAAGCCTACTATAGTTTATCCTCAGCAAGGTGGTACCCCAACCAATATTGAAACGTCAACTCAAATTAAAGTATCAACCCAACCATCTCTGAGACACTTCCAGCTACATCAAATCAGAGTAGTCAAGGTTTTTCAACTCAGAGCAATCCAACAGGTCATACCAATACAGTTGCTGAAGGTGAATCCAACAGTAGCCATACAAGGACCCTTGTCTTTCTAACTTCTGCAGGGTTAGTCCATTCTTTTGATTTTATTCTTAAACTTGTTTCTACTTACTACATTGAACAAATTGAAGATATATGGATAGGATTTCACTATCACATTACCAACTTTTGGTCCTTTAAGCATAATATTTAATCTAAAGAACATGACTTCTTGTCTGTTGAATGTGCTAAAAAAATATTTATTTTTCTATTTTACTACCTGTATATTTTGTTTATACATGCTAGAACATTCTCAAATATGCTCTAGTTTCATATCCAAGTCTTTCAAAAGTGATGTTGATCCCAATGGAATCAATTGGAAAGGTGTCTCAACTGATGTAAGAAATGATTATTTTGGAGAATTCAAGATATAATTTTTCATCGTAAGTGAGTTTAGCAAGTGTATTCACATATATAGATAGGACATGAATGTAGTACTTTCAAAACTTATTTCAAAAAAAATTCTACTGGATGTTTCCATTAGTGAAAACAAAGTCAAAAGACACTTGATGGTTAAGGCAGCAGTGAAATACAGGAATTTCATTTCTAAAATAAAAAAGAAAGGAGTTAGGCCAGGTTATGTACTAGAAAATGTGTGGAAAATATGGATGCAACTTTGTGGAAGTGAAAAGTGTATTAAAAAGTCAAAAATTAATTCGAAAAATCATCGTGACGGCCATGAAACTGTTGTTGGGACTAACACGGGCGACTCTATTTCAATTGGAGAACATCGCAGGAAACTTGTGAGTATATATATTTTACAAAGTTTATAACTAACATCTTCTATTGTATGATATATATAACGTGATTTCTTTTGTATAGGCTATTGAAAAAGGTCGATATCCAACACCAATTGAGTTACATTTGCACGTTCATACACTTAGTCATGATGAAAAATCATTTGTTGGTAAGCGTTCTCGAAGTGTCCATGTAAGTCTAAAACTTGGAGGTGTTTCGGATCTTTCCTACTGTAGTTTCTGGTGCAATTTTAGTCATGTTTTAAAGTGTATCTGTTGCTGTTGTTTGGTACAATTCTGGTGATGTTTTGAGACTTTTTGATGCAATTTTGGTGTTGTTTTGATGTCATTCTAGTGTCATTTTTGTGTGACTCTAGTGCAATTGTTTTTGGTGCAATTATAGTTTTGTTTTAGAGAGAATCTACTGCTACTGCTTTGGTGTAATTCAATTGTTGTTTTGAGGCTTTTTCGGTGCAATTTTAGTGTTGTTTTGGTGTGCTTCTAGTATTGTTTTACTGTGACTCTAGTGTAGGTTTTTTTGGTGCAACTCTAGTCCTGTTTTAGTGAGAATTTGTTACTGCTGTTTCAGTGTAATTCATGTGCTGTTTGAGGCTTTTCTAGTGCAATTTTAGTGTTGTTTTGGTGCGATTCTAATGTCATTTTAGTGTGAATCTAGTGCAGTTGTTTTCATGTAATTCTGATGTTGGTTGGGTAATTTTCTTGTGTTTCTAATGTTGTTTGGATAATAGAAATTAGTTTGTTTTGAAGTTCTGTGTGAGGTCAAGTATGATCTTTAGTCTCTAATTCAAACGAGTTCAAAATTGTAGGTCTAAGTTAATTACTACAACTTATAAACAACACTTCATAGACCAGCTAATATAAGTTGCACTATCCTTCTTTCATTACATTTTCCTTGCAACAATTATCCACTAATACAAGGCACTAGAGTATTATATGCATATGGAAACCAGATAGACCATCTTTCTGCAACAGCACTGTCACGACCCGAGAGCACCCCCTAGTCGTAACCGGCGTACTCGACCTCTCGGAGGTCTAATACAAGTCTCTTAGCATTCATTCATCGCATAAAACTAAAAACCATAATGAATTAAAAACTTTCTTTACAAGGAAGACATTTCATTAAAATAGTAAGCGGAAGACTTCTAGACTTTATACACTTATGTCTCAAACCATCTATTAATTTGAATACAACATTGGGATTAAGCCCATACAAAATTTAAGCAAATACTAGAAAGACATTAAAAAAAGGACATGTAGGGTTTTGTCCTCGAATCTATGAGGACTCACCAAGTCTTCATCTTCAACACTTAGAAACCTATCAAGTAGCCATGACATGTCACCATCTCCAAATCCCTACACTTTAGTCAAAAAGGGAAAGAAATGGGGTTAGCACAATTAAGTGCTAAGTATGGAGACTATGCAAGAAAATATGCACAACGGACATTTACAAGAAATGTATGCTTTCACATCATTTTGATAAAACCTTCACTTCATAAGTATAAGAGACATAATACAAGTCAATGTTCACATATAAAACCATAGCCAACCATATACATACTCAACATATATTCATATACAACCCATGCTTAACTTTAAAGGAACACATGTCATTTTATTACCATAGGACCTCTACCTAATATAACCTTAAGACACACTTGAGTAAGACAAGAAGTGACCGCCCATACAACCTCTTCAATCACACTTAAGAGTTCCTCAAGATTACCTTAGATAAGGACATTTCATTTACAACATAACATCAATAGGCCTACATTCTTTAAGAAACCATTTAGGAGACATTCAAGCACATAAGGGGACTTTCATATAATAGTCGTTAGACTTAGGGAACTCACTTTAGTATCTTCAAAGCCTACTCATGCGATGTGTAGATAGCATCTCATACTACTACCTACACGTTGTAGAACCTATCCAATAACTAGAGTGCATATCCCACATGATGGGAATAGGCATAACCGACATAGACCATACTAGCTAGGTATGGAATCCGGAGTCTATCCTACTCCGTGGAGGTTGTTCTACTTGCCAAAGGTAGAACTAGTAAGCAACCCATGTAGGCACATGGTTTAGGAGATGTCCAATGAAGTTCATTGTGCCTAATCTCATACTCAATTAGGCCACCTTCCTAACCACATCCACTCGGTGCTAGCCTTGTTTCCCATAGAGTATTCAATCACATATGTACTTAGAGAGGGTTCCTTTTCTAGTTCAACCAACTCATAGTACCTCTTCCCAAGAAAGGCCCCATTTCTTAGTCATGGCCAATCAAGGTTCATAAGGATAGCTCATTTGACTTTCTTAGATAAGGATTTTCATGCCGTTCCGGCTCCATCCATCTCTAAGTCTATC